>NW_008751711.1:1088126-1102108 GCF_000715545.1 Opisthorchis viverrini
ATACTGAAGACTGACAGGAACTGGTTCTACAGAAAAACGGATTAGGAAGCATCATGAATTAAGAAAACGTACAATCAACAATGACGCAATCGGCAGGATCAGGAAGTAGTCACTGTCACTGTACAGATCTGTATCGGGGCAGTATGACAGTGTGAGTTGGCCGTAACGGCGCAGGAGTCAGTACGTTCGGGATGTGGGGGACTCATTCAGTCGGCGTCGACGCAGCCGCTCGTGTCGCGTGACAGGTCAGATTGCGTGGTTTCGTCCGTTTAAACCAAAGCTCAGCGAGGGCTATCTGCCAGGTGCGATACATTGGTAATGCAAAATAATCAGCCATGTTGTGTGTCCGGTTGGTGTAGTCGGTGACGCGTTCGCCTGCTGTCCGCAGACTCTGGGTTCGATACCCGGTCGGCGCGCTTTTCGGTCGGAGTGGACGCTCGTGATTAGGTGCAAGCCAAACGAACTCGCAAGCAATGACGGACGGGCAAATTAAGTATTGACATCAGTTACTGAGGCACAAGTAGACCCGCTGGTCACCGTTGATTCGCAGGCGGAATCAACACTGAGGTTTGTCCAAATATACGAATAACAAGCGAAGAAAGGCAAAACACCTGGAAAACTTATTTTCAGTGGCCTTGCACCAGAGCGCTGTCGAGAATTGACAAGCAGGAGTGGCAAGTTCAAACGTCACGTGGTTTTGGCTAAGCAGAACTGAATAAAATATTATCCGAGGGAACCGTTTATCAAAATGTCGATTTGTAATAAATCACCGCACGAGATTAAGAACACAAAAGACAAACCATTCAACGCCAAAGCGTCAACCCGGTGCTAATCTCAAGTGCACATCCCGACTACGCTGCGATTGTGACAGCTCAGTTTGTTAAGACGCGACTGAAAACGCCCTACCCAGATCAACAAGCAGGCTGAAAATGACGGACCACGATGTGGTTTGCAATTCGCAGCCTGGTTATAATGCTCGGTTATGAAGTTTTAACCCTTATTGAAGTTACCTCCTTGCCCCTGCACGTCCCTAGTTTACCGATGCAATAAATAGAACTGAAGGACCATCTACGCAACACAAATATCCTAGAAGTAGAGCTAAAGCTCGTATTCCTATAAGTTCCATGCGTCCATTTTGGCGAGTGTGATAATTATGACACACAACTCACTGACGCAGAAAAAACGTCCAACGGGAGTGCACAGCAATCGCATACTTTTGAATGGGCTAATAATATTAAACCAGCAACAACACAATTAGCAGTCCGACGGTCAAATGGCGCCTGATTGTTGCGGAACGCCATTTGTGCGATTGTTCCATTGTTGCATTGCGCGCTAGCAGTCACAACATTTTTTTCACCCGGGCAGGTGTAGTTCCTTATCAATTTGTGGAAAAAATGCCTGTGTTCGCTGTGTGTTCACCCAAGAATGTATCGTGAGAAATTTTGCTGTTAGCAACTTTCTTCATCTTGATCTAGCGGTTTCTTTCTTTGTTTTGCAGCGACCACCGGGCTGGAAAGCTGACGTTTAATATCACTTCGTTGTTTTCAAAATCTCGGCGGGATACCGCGCTTACGAATTTGTTTGTGTGGATTGAAAATTCTTTGCATCATCCCAGGGGACTGCGCTCCAGTTTGATTATGGGTTACCTCACACGTCTCGGTGATAATCGATAGTAATCCCGTGAAATTGACTGTCCACCCCGACTTGGTGCGTACAAGGAGATGTGTCAGTTCCCACCACCGGTTTTGCAGAGCAGAATTCGGGCAGACCTATTCAAGCTTAACAAGGTCTGAAATCCTAACTGGTATTCTTCTGGCGCTCTATCACAAAAGAGTATACGAGCAAACCAAAGAAATAATTATTCAACAAATGTTTAGCAAAAAATTATTTAAGAGGCATGCGATGTCCCCAGAAGAGGCATTGTTTTGGTTGCCATGCCGCCAGGCGTGCCGAGAATCAATCCGACCCGGATGACACAGATTGGTGCATGAACTTCGTCTATCACTCTAAAATGTGAGATTACGCATGAGTTTTGGAGCCAGCAAACTACGAGCTACTTTGAACCCGAAGGAGCACGGATGGCCTTCCTATCGTCGACAAAAACATAACTGTTCAGCGAATAATAAACAGTAGTTTGCGTTGTACGTGAAGCTACAGAACGTTTTACATCTGGTTCACCCGTACTCTGCTTATCACAAACCCATGTTTGTGGGGCTATCATGAACAAATAAATTGGCACGGAATGGATGGTTGAGCTTTCAACTTCCTAAAAGAAGTGAAATGGAAAACCAAAATCATACAAGTATGTCTGTCAGATGTCCAACTTACACTGCTGGAGTGCCTAACGTCTCGCTTATCCTGGAATGTGTTCACGTTCATGGTGTTTCAGAACATCGCAGCGTGGGACACAGTATCTTCTGAGAGAGAATTTTAATGGATCCAAATCGGAGTCAAATCGGTTGTTTTGTTGGGCGCGCTTTCTCAGGTTGAAGTTGTGATTGGAAGTTTGCTGAATGTCAAGTACTAATTAACGTTCAGGACAAAAAACAGGCTTAGGGGATATGGGCAAAAATGGAATGAAAAAACGCGCGGTACTGTACTACACAGTGAGACCACTATGAGAAAAATGCTAACATCTCTTGTTGTTTTGGACGTGAAATAATCATTCATCTAGTGAACGAAACATTGAGAACAATGTTGACACTCATCTCATCCGTAGGAAATTGATTTCGGAACTTCCAGTAAGCTTAGGAGCTCAATATAAACCAGCTTCCAATGCTAGAAATTACTGGCCGTATTGCTAGTCCAGCCCCGAGTCCACAACTCATCCATTCTAGCCTTGGGTAACGTGGCATATCAACAGTTTTGCTTCTCTCGGGCAATAGGGATGCTGCGTGTCGAAAAGGTGCAGCAGCTGATATGTATCTATGATTATGTCCCAATGTTGAAACTGCCAACTCACCTTTAATTTCGGTAGATTAAATTCTACTATAATGCTGTGAGAGTCAGATGGGTGAAATTAGTTAGTTGACACTACACAACTCTGAGCCTTTAAGATCAGTTGGACCGATCACATATGTCCTCACAAAGAATCGGCCGAATGCATTTTGTTTGACCGATCCGAGCACTTTACCAACTTGGGTTAATTTACAGTTCAATAATCACCTGGCTGCAGAACGGTTCCTGAAGCCCGAGTGTTAGCTTTCCATGGTTTCTTTAGTCATTGGCCTTTTGCGGTGATAATGCTTTCTACGCTGACGACAGTGGAACGTTTGTAGCCTGACTGTCTGACTGAACAAACTTGTTGGCAGACACTTGATAGTGTCCATACCGGTTGCACTGTTGTTGTTCCTCACTACTCAGAGTCCTTGCTAGGGCGTGTTAAAATGGACGACACACAAGCGATGAGGTCCGGTGGAAGGGAGCTCATGTTGAATAGGGTTCCTCGAAAGAGGTCATGGACGATCGGTTATTTGTTCTTTTGCAGGAATGTGATACAAGTGCCATCTATAATCTAAGAAAAAACACCGAACAGACTGAAGTTAATTTCTATCCTGACCGCTTAGAGTCAACAGATTATTGGGCACCTCAAGAGAGGCCAGGTGAACAGCAGGGAAATCACAACAGTGCCGTGAATAAAACTGTAATTTCCCAAATTTATTGATCAACTTCTGGGGTTACCATATTGGTATACCTCTACTGCGTTCGTGCTTTTTATGAATTACGCAGCCAATAGCATAATAGGACTAGTCAGATGTAGATTGAAAAAAGACACTTACTGTACCGTTATCCTCAAGGTTCAATCATGAAAGTGTACGATGCTCGGAACATTAGTCGATTAACCAATTTGCAGCCCCTGAGGCCTTAATTCAGAGAGCCTTGACTCACATGGCGATCATCGGCTTAACTATTATCAGCAAGCAAGCGGTTAACAGGTATATCACAGGAAGAGGTGTACCACATGATGATTGAAAACTCCTCCTGAGATATCGTTACTTTAATCTGGTTGTTCAGTAGACAAATTAAGAAACGACAAACAGACACAGTGGAGGGTTTCCTTAAATAAAATAAGAAACATTATTTGAAGCACAGCTTTGAAATTTTTCGCATCCGTAGTAAGATGGTTGGCACAAAATGTTCCTTTGAAGGCTCCAGAACATCAGAATTTTCGGCATGCATAACATTCTCTGACTCGATACACCATACCATTGAATGTGAACTGGATTTCTTATACCGCGTTTTCAGGATTCCAATAGTCAGTTGGACTCGGGAAGTCTTTGACATGTAATGGTACACTACGAGTTATATTAGCGAAAAAATTAAATCACCACAATGTCAACCAAGTGGGATTGCCTGAACCGTTCGGTGGTTTATATCTACAAGTTTCCACGGGGTCAACCACTTCAGCACTTACTAGATGCGAATTTCGACGGTGATTGTTGAAGCCCGTTGCTCAACTGTTTATGCCGTGGGTCTAAATGCTCACTCGGGCACATCGACCGGCAACGACTGCATTCCCTACGAGAAAATCAGCGTAATCAATTACTTGAAAGACAGGAAGGCACGTCAAAAGGCAGGTGGAGAATATCACAGAACAGTGGTTCAAGGAACCACTGAAAATCTGCGATCCCAAGTTACGTCTTCACCAGCTACCTGAAATTCTTGCATGTAGTTTGTATATAGTACAGTCATTGGTCGTTCAGACGCCTCCCGTGAACAAGTTTGGAATATCACCTTCTAAAGTTTGGTACAGTGGTTTCTGTAGGTGGTTATGACTGCCTTCAGATGTAGTCCTCAGCGAGCACGTCAAGAAAAGCACAAGAATTCCACTGGACTCTTCGATGCTGGCGGTAAGCAAGCAGATCAGTAGACAATCCCTGCGAGTGTTTAGGTTGCGACGAGAGCACCGAAAAGGCTTGTGACTCATGCTAGCTTTAGCGATCACGGCGATCTTGATCTGAAGCTTATTTTCATCCAAGTTTATATTCACTCGCGTGTCCATGAAATTTGAATAAACGCCGGAGTTTCACTATTGAACGCGTCCAGTAGCGTGGTTCATACGAGTTCATATTTGAGGAACCGTCTCCAATCCGACGACTCAGTGTCGGAAACTATCGTTATTAAAAGACAAGTATAATGAGCGAGTGCAAAAATTACAAGAAGCGCCGCGCGCGTTTGACCTTGAATCTAGAATTTCACACTGGCGTCAAGTGGACACCCAATATCGACTGCCTTTGCACGACTGTTTGGTTGCCCCAGAGTCCAATCAGCAACTGGCTAGTTTAGCTCTCCAGGCGTTGCGATTTTGGTATCGTTTGATGGTCTCATTAAGTTACAGGCCTTGTGCATTGAAGCCAGCAGCTGCGTAGAGCCCTTTTGCGAACCCATCGGGGCTCAATGAAATGATCCACGTTAGTCCTGGAATAAATCACAGATCACCATGTGGACATGATGTTGTAAAAGCTATGCTCTAACGATCAGTCATCGCAAAAGTCCACCAAAATGGCCCATTATGCCCTGATTATCGTAGACTTTGTACCGGAGGTTTGTGGTAGATAGCTTTTTGCACTATGTCCGTAAAAGGGTAAGGCAAATTTCGATTCAAACGAGAAGCACAGTATAAAATTCTGGGCACACGAAACTTCAAGTTAGGGTGGATACGATGCGTCGTCTGCTTCTTATCGCGCTCTTGTTCTGCATCGTCCATGTTGCACGGTTAGATGCCGTCGGATTCCACAATTGGTCATCTATATTTAACAAGAATTCGTCAAAAAACTGGGTTGTTCTTGACGCCGGTTCCAACTTCTGGATCAATTATCGACGCCAAGTAGGTTTCATATAGTTTTTCATTGGTTTGAGTCTCAACAGCCTTTCGAAATCCTGCACGAAATGGTTTTCAAAATGGAAATTCACACTAGTGGTACCCCATACATTTATGTCCCACCTAATTTCCTCCAAGGATTTGGTGTTTCACCGGAAGCGGTTGTGGATAGAAGCTGCAACAAATGGAGGTATTTTTGATGGCCTGTATTTGTTCTTCACATTATTTCACTGCCACGCTACGATAATTCGCTTTGTGTGAAGTAGACTATCCGAACCCAATAAACCCAGATTTTACTGTGGTGGACACAATGATTCACTTTATCAGAAACCGAAATCCTCACCCATTAGTGTTTAATGTTGCGTTATGTTAGGTGAAATCACCGCCTGAGGGTAGACGGTGTAATTTTGCAAAAAACGAGAGAATTCCTTGGACTACGATGGCCTTCATGCCACCACTAATAATCTTACCATTATTTCATATTGGAGAAAAGCTCCTTGTCTCCGCAATACCCCAGCCACAGATGACCTGATGAATAATTTAGGTCTAAGCAATCCCATCAAACAGCAATGACTTAACAAAGTCAACAATTGCAACGCCGTACACGTCCATTCCGTAAGAAAACAGAATAGCAACGAACTGTGTGCAAATAATTATATACCACGTGTTAAGATCAAGTAGTGTGCCCTTGGAATAAACATATGGAACCCCATTTCGTTTAATTCATTCGTCCACTTGCATCTTATTTGCATCGGGTGATATGTGGATCGTTGGGAAAGTGGTACACATATTCTATGCGTTTGTATCCATTCTCAGGATTCGGTGGGCCATAGGGAATCGCCCCCATGTTTCACTGTGATTCTTAGTCCAAAGTGAAAACGAAGGACACAGTCGAACATGTTATCATCGAAGCCAAGGGATACCGAGGGTCTTGAGCTCCATACGTATGCTATTGTTATGACATTCGACGCCATGTGGAGCTGTGGTTCACACAAACCCTTCCAGACCGAGATCCTGCTTTCCGATGTTGAAACCTTGTGAAATGAACTTGATTGGGCTCTGAAAACATTCTGCCTACAACGGAAGTCTGTCTAATTCCTCGGTGATAGGAGAACGCATTTTGGGCCTCGTCAAGTCAACTCAGGTTATTTTGCCGGTTCATCTCGCTCGGGAAAAACAAATCAATTACACAAAACGACAAAACCTTACAAATAGCGTGATCTTGGACCAGAATCTTGATGACACTTGAAGTAGAGCATTCAACTTATTATTTTTAAAGCTTTCAAGGCTCCACGTTCAGTGTCGGAACTCCAGTAGAGAAGGTGAAGTTAATCGCCTAATTAATTGATCTAAAGTTTCAATCCAATGCTTGGCATTGTTTATAAGTAATTGTTTGGCTCATGGGAAGTTTTTTGGGCCGGTCGTCTGTATTAGCTGGTGTAGGGCAAGCTCAAACCAGGTGTCCATGTATTCCCCACTACTTCAGCACTCTGGGCCCACAAGGCTTCTAAAACATGTAAGGGCTCTGGTAGGTTTGCTTAACCTTGGCTTTAGAAAACCTCTCAAAGGTCAGCTGATGTGTGCCCAGCTTTTGGGTCGATCAATAGCGCTATGAAATCAGGTAATTTAAATGTGTGATCCGTGTTCACGCTACTGAGATCTGTTGAGCAACTATGATATGATCGTAGATTCTCATTTGAGTGAAACAGGAAGCGAGTCCAGCAAACGAGGAAGCTAAGCATTTTGCTTCATAGCGAGGACATTTTGAGATTGACCGACCGGCGAACCGGAGAATATTTTTGGCGTACGTGGATATCGATAACACCGGGAAATCGAGACTATCCCATGTATGAGAAAGAAAGAAGGAATGCTTTAGCCATAGCATGCTTTTGCTTACTCGCCCTGCGGTATACAGTGGACGAGGCAACGGATTCATGAAAGAGCCCGCGGCCGGAGTCCCATGAAATCATACATGAATTAGGGCTGTGATACTACCAATGTAAGGAGGAAAGCCCTTTGCAGGGTAGTTCTTTGTTAGCAAACAACAATATAGCAGTTACAATCTATTGGGTAGGAAAGTAGCTGTCTCATTTGTCCATATTCTTAAAAAACTGAACATTCTCAAGTTTACTGCTCGACTCTCATACTATTCACTGAATTTATTGCTATTTTAAATGAACATCGTATACGAATTCCATAAGTTCCGTACTAGAATTCACCTTCCATTTGACACATTTGACGTAGCTGCAAACAGACGACAGACTACTCGCTTGCGTCATTGGCAGTATCTGCCTTTAGAGTGGGACACTTGGACATAGGATGTAGGCCATTTAGTGTATACTATTAAGGCATTTAACATAAAAGCCAATTGGCGGTGGATTATGCAGACAGGTCGTAGGACGATCACAGTCCACCCTGGTTTCAGAGGGTCTGTGTGTATCACGTTTATACTGCTTAGTGGGTTGTGGGGCCCACGAACCACCAGGTCTGTGTGACTTTTAATCTGTTCTTGACTGACCGACATATGCTATTTTCTCAGTTTGATTGACTCTGCTGACAACAGGCGAGCAGAGGCACAATTTGAGCTTCCTCTAGTAATTTCTGTCATCTAGAATGGTGGCAGATGAAATGGCCTTCAAGACCAAGGGTGTTTTCCGTGGTCTCATGGATGCTTGTAGTTCTTAATTGGATAGAGTTGGTTAAGTAAAGACCAACATCGATAACTTAATCAACGAGCCACTAGGGCCCGAATCCATTTGAATAAATCTCCCAAGAGAAAACACACAAACGGCGGACTCAATGTTTGTTGCATCGAAAACTAATCTGTTTACTTTATTTCAGAGCCCCAAGGGCACAGGTTTTAGTTCCTAAGCTGACTGGTTAAACCTCAAGAGGGAAAAGCGCGATCGGAGAGATGTGAGAATCAATAAGGAACCCTCATCCTTCACAACGGTAATATGTCATAGGCATTGGGACTTGTAGGGGCTTCTCCAAAACAAAAGGAAGTGCGCTTTCAAGCACTGAATTTCCAGATTTTCAATGCAAAAATGATGCGGGTTTCTCATCATTCACAATGTTAAACAGAGGGCAGCTCTGAGAGTTTATCGCGAAAGCATTATGTGACCGCTAATGTGATAACAACGACGGAGACTTGACTCATCTATCGGAGTCCGAACAAATTGGTTAACCAAATGCAGCGAAAGTATACTGACAATGAATTGTTTATCGCGAAGCATTATGTGACCGCTAATGTGATAACAACGACGGAGACTTGACTCATCTATCGGAGTCCGAACAAATTGGTTAACCAAATGCAGCGAAAGTATACTGACAATGAATTTGGGTCTAACACATTTACGGCAAATTGAAGTTATTCTTGAGTACGCGCCCATCTAACCGTGTTCCTAAGTAGGGTGAAGTGCTAACCAATGGAGCTAACCACTAATCAGCTGCTCCTGGCTGATCGGCACGGCCGTCAAAAAATAGTGGGGAGTTAGCGAGATGGAACCTTGCCGGAGAGGTTTAAAAAGCATACTACAGATAATTCTTAGTAGGGATGAACCAGTTGTATAGTAAAACTGGACGTCTCGACAGAGCTCGGCCTCAGCTAAAGGATAAAATCTCGATTGCGAAACCCAGCCATGAATCAGTCAAATTCAGCCTGTCGGCAAATTTTATCTTCTCTACAGTAGCCAAATACCCAATTAGTTAGCTGACGTGCCCGAATTTAAGCAACCAATTACCAGAAACACATGTATGTAAAAATCAAATATCTGTACTAGATTAAACCATCCAAATGCCGTTGGGTGTACTGAGACTGCACTAAGTATGAATAGGTAAATATGTTTAAACTCACACTGGTCATAAGCTCATAGAGAACTCTCAAGCAGCCCACGACCGAGTTCAAACTTTTAGATGCGACTTATCAAGCAGGCCCACAGTGTGGTAACGGTAGTTCCGAAGCTTGGTTCTCGATCTGAACATCTCAAGCAAGTTTTATTTTAAAAGGTCCACCAAAAATGCGTCACGCATATCAGTGTCCGAAACAAGGTACAGCGCGTCGCTAATGAAGTGTGTGCGGCAACTATCTTTTTGAAATTCTAGCGCCTCCTGGATGCAACAGTGGCAAGAAACGTTCGCTGGACACTGTCTCAGGATTGACTGCAAACGGCAAAGTGGGATCGGTGCGGAATTTCGCTAGACCGTGAGTTGCCGCCTACCTCATGTCCGCCGTTTACATAGAATTTTCACACAAATATCATTTGCGAACTAAGTTGGCATCACGACAGTCTCTACTGAATTCCGCCCTAGTCGCCCATCCATGATGCCCTTCACCTGCATGTGCCGTGGAAGGAAGTCCCATTCATTGTTAGCGAATGAAGCTGATTGAAATTCGGGGATATCGCCTGCCTGACGGGCCTAAAATAGGGCGGAATAGGTTGTGGGTTGCTGAAGCATTTTCAATAGCCTCATGAAAATGTTTTCGAAATTATCCCATGATATCTCCAACGCTGCACCAAACAAACCATGCGGCGTGCCCCTGCGTTTGATTTTTGAACTAGTGAGGTAGTCGAGGGCTACTTGGTCATGCTTCCAGATGATTCGTGTTCGACTTATCTGCCAGCACGAGGCTTGAGGAGCAAACCCAACTGCCATGCTCGGCAAAAAGACCAAAAAATAAGCTCTTCAATTTTTTTCATCCAACGACCATCGTGAAGGCAATCTTATTAAAGAGAGATATCAGATTCTAGATTTCAATTTTTGTTAGACTGCAAATGGATGTTCAATGTGAATGGAATGAGTGCTGAAAACATCACTGTTACGGAAATATTTGATCATGCCTGTTTATCTGTTCTAGGATGTCACCGCGAAGACTTCGTGAAAGCACTGAAAGGTGATAAGCCACTTGAAAAAAAAGGGGAAGAAGGTTCTTAAAAGGTGAGTTTGCTCGGAGGTGGATGCCCTTGCTGATCACATCTAGAATTCTAGTGTTCCAGTTCAGAGTTTAAGGATTTACGAAATGGGTGTTTTTTTACTTCCATAAGTACGAAGCCCCTTCAAGTGAAGCTCCCAGAAATCAGTCGAACGTATATGCTTCACTCAGGAGGAAGCCCGGTTCATCAACACCAGACTATGGGTCATTATTATATCATAGGCATAAATCGCCACTGTTAACAGGTTTCAAAGTATTCGAATATGCGCAAGCGTACATGGTCAAATTTCCGTACGGTCCTGTACAAGTTAGTTCGCTTGGAATCAGGGGTTGTTTTAACTCACTGTGACGAGTAAAAAGACAGCCAAGTTGATTAGATAATCAAGATCCAAGTTCACTTGCGACCATGTCGATTGGTTGTATGCCAGTAACTCAAATCCGTATTTCCATTCGCCGATCATTCCTTCAGCTCTTAGACTAGCTCTCTCGCCTTAGATTCTATGTAGGTTGGTAACAGCACAGTTCATTTTTACGATTCCCGCAAGCCTTCGTGACCGAGCCATGACGAGAATGGAAGCGTCGTCTTACAGAGACAAGTCGGAAAAACGGGAAAACGATCATTCACTTGCGAACAATAAATATCTCATCCGGTCAGTAATGGAATGGTTATATTTGGGTCTGCTGCGCAATCCATAATGATCCGTTCATTGTGCGTGTTTTGTAACTAGCCGAGGCTCCGCACCAAGAGGTGGGATGGATTTTTCTGCAGGCATCCTCCGTCTCTGCAAATCACACCTTTTTCTTTTGTATTTAAATAGAACTCTTGCGCTTTGTGTCAGTTGGTGTTCTGTTCTCAATCAACTTTGTTTGCGGAAACTTGATGCCTCGTATTTGGTTCAGTCGGCCTTCAAGATCAGTGGTCCGGCAGATGCCCATATGGACTTTATTCTGAGGGTTTAATGGTCCTGAAGTGAGGAATTCCTGTGGTCTGGTGCAGGGTGTTTTGCTGCCTGGCATGGACATTTTATATTGTCGTAGCAGGCTAGTTTCCTGGAAAATGTCGTTGGCATATACAAAATAGATATTTGTTGTAACTCGCACCGTCGTGAGTCTAAACGTTTATATTTTGAAACCTGACTTATGTTAAACAAAGATTTATTTGTGTGTGTGCAGTTCATGGTTGTACGTGGGCTGAGATACTGCCAGGGCGCCCACACCGAAACAGGAGAACGATTAGGGTACTCAACCAAAGCCTTTGGCTCAAAAGCCTAACTGCAAGGCAGCGGTGTTTGGCGGGAAATGCAAATGCATTCACATTTCTACGGAACACATCGCCACACGTTCCAACCCCCAACCTGGAGGGCCAGGAGGCTGTGTTCGTCAGACCTCTAACCATTGACCAACCTAGTATGATAGACTCTGTGAGTGTAGCGGGACACTCACCAGTATAGCTCAATGGGTCGCTGAGGTGCGCGAACCGTCACACCACGGTAAGGTCCAGTCTCTTCGTGTGCCTCATAAATTCTTGACCATCATTGGGGCATGGTACGTCAACTCCAAAGAACGTGTGAAGATCCACGGGAAGCTCTTCCCTGAATTCAATACCTCATGTAGAGTCAGGCGAAACTGCCCTCTTTCACCTTTCCTCTTCAGCTTCGTCACTGATACGATCATGGATTACTCACCACAAGTCTCTAATGTCCGTACGATTGAGGTTCTCTCCGGGCATTCGCTCACAGGTATCCAGGCTGATAATGAACACCATATTGCTTCCATTACCTTTGCCTTCCACTGTAATCTTTGACCTAGTTATCTGTTTTATGTAGCATAACCTCTTCTCACATGGTTTCATGGCTGGTAAGGCCGGGCAACAACGCTAAACCACCCAAAATTATCACCACAAAATAGCCGCACTATGGTCAAATACTGCAGGTACTGTCAAATATATAGTTGGCGCTGGACCCGTCTCACAAGCAGCAAATTGTTTCTCACAAGCAGCATGTTGATAGATGTTTGTTTATCGTGTCTGCATATGCCAACTGATTGTGGCTCTAACACCGTCAAAGACAGGTTTTACGACGCCCTGAATGCCGTGCTGCGGCGAGCTAAAACTCAGACATTGTGGTGGTTACCATCAGATGTGAAATCATACTGAGACGAGATTGCCACCTCTTTGCATAGTGCTGGGAATTTTGCCTGTGGCATGACTCATCCAGACGCACTCAAGTACTGGATATCAGACCGAACGGTGGCACTACTTAAATCTCGAAGAAATATACCAGCCGGTCCCGAACATTACCCGATGCGAGGAGCCGTCAGACGTCAAGTGAAAGTGAACTTCCGATCCGACTGCGAAGTATGGTGGACACAGAAAGCCAAAGAAGTGGAAGAGGCCCAGAAAGCCGGTAATGCCCAATGATTATTTCAGTTGATCCGTGCGAACGGTCCTGGAAGCTACCTGTGAGTGAAACTATCCAACACCAGAATGAAACGACCATCTCGAACAAAGGATAATGCCTCGACCGGTGGGCCGAATACTTCGAACAACAACTGTCGTGGCCACCAGCCAACACTCATCTAGGGCCCACAGGTGAAGTAGAACCCTGGACGGTGAACGTCGAACCACCTGCGGCCTCGGAGGTTTACGACTGCATGTGTTCCCCCATGCTCCACCGAGCTACCGGTCCGTGTGACCTTCCATCCACACTGTTCAGAGATGGGGGTGAAGTCCTCAGTCAGCGCTTGGCCGGTCTGTTTGCTTGCATTTGGGAAAGTAGTCTGTCCCTGACAACTGGGGAGAATCGGTGATAGTGCTCATTTTCAAAAAAGGGTCGCGTAGTGAGTGTGGTAACCACAGGTTGATCAGCCTGACGACGGTTGTAATGAGACTGTTGGCGTCGCCGTACAGTGGCTCGTGAGATGCTGACTCGAGAGCAGCAAGCGGGATTGCGGCCTGGTAGGGGTTGTTTTGACCAAATCTTCACACTGCGTCAGGTGCTAGAACAACGCCATATGTATAAGCGACCCACGATTCTTTTATTCCGAGGCGCATTTGACTCGGTTGACCCGTCTGTTCGTCTTGAGACGCTTGCCCACCAAGGAATGCCCCGGAGGTTCGTAAACATAATACGTTCTTTGTATTCTCAGACTTCCGGACGTGTGAGAGTGTACGGAGAGCTCTCCAAAAGCTTCCGTACACAAAGCGGTGTCCGTCAGGGATGCCCACTC
>NW_008751711.1:1102711-1107671 GCF_000715545.1 Opisthorchis viverrini
ACCATAGCTCGTGTGGGTTGGTGTCGGCGAATCCGTAACGAGGCGTGTTTTCGGTTGTGTAACGAGTACTTCCATTGAAGAATGTGTCCAGCACCAGAAGCTGCTTTGGTTGGGACATGTGTTACGTATGCCGAAACATCGGTCGCCGAAAAGAGTGCAGTTTTCCATGCCCAACTGAGAGTGGCGTAAACAGAGGGGTGGCCACCCCTTGACTTGGCGGAGGAGTATGAAGGAGATCTCGAAACGCTTGCGTGCTGTCGGTGGCACTCGCCTTCTAGGATGGGGACCGCGTGATCTTCACTGCGCCTGGCTGGAGACACTACAAGATATGGCTGCCAACCGATGTCAGTGGCGTTCTCGTTGTCAGTTTCGATCCAGATTGCCTGAGTGAATGTCTGGAGGTGTAGACACCTCCGAATAATTATGGTAAGCCAGCACTAAGTCCCTCCCCCTTCCACCTTTATAATTTTGTCTACAATAAGGCTTTCAAATAAGTCATGGTTGTACGGCAGGGAAGCATCGGTGTTGAACACTGATGTCATATTGTCGATGACGATGATGATGATGATGATACAATGATTTATCCAGGGAGGTCTCAAACATTTTCCTTCATTTCCATTTTGGGGCATGTGTTTTGTTTTTTGCCTTCACCAAGCTCCTCACTAGATCTAATGAATAAAATAGTCTCCAATCCTATGCTGATCAAATTCAGTGTTTTGATCCCGCTTGTAGTTTGTTGGGATAGCAAAAGACAGAGAGATAGTCTATGGAATAGGTAATCAGAGACGACAAACATGATTGCACAATAATAACAGTTTTACCAACGGAATGAGCATTCACTCAAACAACCTGCGAAAATTTAGGTAACACCGCAACTGGGAATAAGAGCGAACCGACCGCGTAGTAATTATGCAGTTATATCACTCGAAGTCCGACGCAGTGCTGTTATATGGCAGGATTGTGTGCCATGAACGAAAGCGGACCGTGGAACTCCTTATAATCTTCTGATTTCCCTAAATGCCAGTTAACCAAGGCCGATTACGTAACCATTCGACTCAGGTAACTCGTGACCAAACCCGTTTTACCGGGGTAGCGTCACCGAATAAGCTACTCTAAAAGACCACCCTAATCTTTCGGTTCACCTACAGCAGCCCTGATGACAACATTTTAATCTATTACACTGGCCATGGTTCACTTCACGCTATTGCTTTCCCAAGTGGAATGGTAAGTTTTGTTAATTTTTTCAGCCAATTTTATGATGCACCACTTTTTCAAAAGTAGGGAAAATTTTGAGCAGATTAAACAGGCTTAGAAAAACATATGTTGGTCCATTGTCATCCGCAGTTCCTCATGAAAGAGCGTTTATATCTACAACGGTCCTACATATCAATTAAAAATTTAAGAGGAGCGGCGAGCTTCGCATGTACGTCTCTCAAGTTTGGTAGGCCTTATATAGGTGCCTGTATTGAAAACGTCATATATATTTTGTTTTACCAAGCTTGAGTCGCTCGACTCGCATGTTTGCGCAGTCGATCCTTTCAGAGTGCCAAACATATGTGGAAACAACAAAACGTAACTGGTTATATACGTTCCCTCACGAGACGTGGATGGTATGAAGGAAGATACGGAGAACACGTCAGCCGAAGACTCCCTGACAAGACGACATACCTTTATTTATTTCTGATGACAATGCAACTCTTCGGTGGGATGTAGAGGTTTTGGTATTGTTGTATGAGAAGGTGGACTGTGATGGAATGCTGAGCGGCAGTGTAAAACTGTTTTGTCCTTATTGGAACTCAATAAACCGTTCGACCACCAGCGACCAACTAACAGCCTTATTTATCCGCAATATCTATCCGCACTTGGTCGGGATATGATGTCGCCCATTCTTTAATTAAGGGATCCATATCACTGGTGACTGGCTTCTCGAGGGAAAATATCCACATGAAAAGCCCATTTCTCGCGCTGATTCGCCTCCTCCTCAACTACGTGCAGTCTGTTTGCAGCGTACAAACATTTGGAACATTTTGATTCAATGGAAATCCACTTCCTTCTTTCGAAAAGCTATTAGAATTAAAAGTATCTTAATAGATTGACTAGTCTTACAGAACAGCATTTCAACCTGCTGCAATCCCGTATTCAAAGCTATATTCACCATAAAGAGGACTTCATCCACCTGAGGGCATTCATGTGGCTTTTGATCGTTGTGGTCATTTTTGTGGGAACAAACCTTTTTAAATCTATCACGGCGGATAGGATGTTGAAATGGGACACATGGTTAAAAGCGGCCGTGAAACGGTTAGTCGGAGTGATCTGAAAATCAGTCCTTCCAACTGGCCAATAATTTTTAATTTTGTGACAACAAACATATTCAATCTAACTTTGGTCCTTGCGTGCCTTTTCCAAAAGAGATTTACTGGCTGTCACCAGTATAGCTGACCAACACTACAGTGGACAGGATATTTCATTAAAGGAAAATACATTTAACAGGCTTTTTAGCTACAACTCACGGATGACTGAACAAAACTCATTCATGTTTTGTCCTTCAACTGACATTGGCGGACAGTATTCCCAAAAAAATTAATAGTCGTTCTGTTAGAACACCCATTTGATGTCTAGCTGCTTTTCCACCCAAACGAAACCCGAGGGCGGAGACACTGCGACGTCACTAAAGCTTGGACAGGAACAGTCAAAATGCTTAGAGTGAGATCCAACCGCGGGAATTTCGTTCCCCATTTTCATGCAATAATCGCCGAGGTATCTCAAGCCGACGAGAAGTTTCTTTGTTGTTTTGCGATAGCTCGACGCCCTGGAGTTCCACGATATCTTCATCTACATGTATTAAAACAAAATGTACAAAAAAATTGTGATCTACATGGATGCTTGCTAATCTGGCTCTATGTTTCATGATATTTTTCTTCCAGTTGTTGCAAGTAAGTAGCGTAAGACATTTTTGACTGTCTTTTGTGAAGATCCTGTGAAACAGCACCTAGATTATCCTCCACATATGGTCGAAAAACCTCACTGGGCAGTAAAACGGAACGATGTTCAAAGCCTAGTTAATTTTTGTTTCCTTCCTGATCATGTTGGGAGGTACTTCTTTCATCATATGCCGGACTGGCCCGAATGCATCCCTCTAAATGTCTCGTTTATAGGAGTGTTTGGCAAATTCCGTCCAGTTGGGGTTCCATAACTAATTAAGGTTGAGGGCAATTTGAAGACTGCGCCTATCTGATTGGCCAAAGCGAGCGTGTACACCGTGATGTTATTTGTAATCTTCTTGCAGCCCAACAATTTCTGTTAGTCGCAGTATCGGTTAGTCTGATAATCAACCTCATTATTTCACACTTTTTTGCGTTGATTTATTCAATCTGTTATTTGACCGCCTCAAAACTACAGTCTACGTTACAACATCAGCCAAAGAAGATGAACAATCCTGGTCTGATTTTTGTCGTGACGAGAAAATCGAAGTTTGCCTAGCGAGCGAATACTCGTATTCATGGATTACGGATTCGCACTTCGTGAGTTTTATCAAAACCGGAACAGGTAAACCTGTCAGTTGTGGATGGGTTATCAGCAGCCAGCAGTCGTCTACTTAATTCACTAAACTACGAATTTGTTTATTTGTATTGAGTTAGCCATACTCTCTTAGTTAGGGTGAATCTTTGAGTGACGGCCAGTTTCTTGGAGAGTCAGCTTGGCTTACATCGTGAAGGGCATAGTTCATCCCCTGGCGGGCACTGCACCCAGCAACAATTTCCTTCCATGTTACAACAATTTTTGTGACATTGGTGATCGATATTTTTTGGACATTTCAGTCCGTAAATTAATATTCACCGCCATCACTATCATCGCCATCACCACTGAATCCGCCACTGCAACCGCCAATTTTGTAGCCATGCAAGAAGTTTTATGGAACTTCAGCAATCACAGCCGTCCAGTGGCCCCAAATATGGTTGTCTGAAAAGTCTCACGAACCTCTTGATCAGGCCTCCCTCTGACTTTGCAGTGGGATGGGGAAGAGACAATCAAATGTCTGAGTTTTATCTGCGGATGGAATCCGCCTGATTCATTCAGTATCTTGTTGGCGACTCTGCGACGTAAGCTTTTGAATGGATGTTAGTAGACTTTTGTTCTCCTTGTCGATTCGGATCTCCTGAAAAATGTTTTAGGCTTTGGGTGAACCAGAACGATTGTTGTAGACCATCACTAAGTCCGTTGACATTGATACTTTTACTGTGAATAGGGATTCAAATACATTTTAAATAAACACATGGCTGACGATAATTGTGGTGGTAGTGATGATGGGGTTGTTGTTGGACCACGTCTCACTGTTGAAATGAAGCACAAAATAATGTGCCCCATTCAGTTGAATGGACATTCATTTCCGGTGTCACGCCATCGCCATTCGTGTCTTTCATTTTCCTTATTCTGCTTCATAACAAATAACCAACATTCAAAGATTGCCCAGCAGACGATACTTCGTTCAACACCTGTATCCAAAATTGCAAGCCAAGTGGGCTGGTCCATGTGTTGGGCATGTTCAGTTACTGGCTGCTGATAGGATTGTTGTTTTCCGTGCCCCCTCCCGATCGTCATAAATCTAGAGGTGGAAAGGACTTGACATAAAAAAAGGGAATTAAAGATTGTATGGAAAGTCTAAATAGTGTTGGTACTTTTTGCCTTCCAGAGTTGGGCCCACTTCACCCACCTATGCTTGACAAGAAACACTGAATGATGCGGTAACCTAGCTATATCAATGGCCTTCATGCCGTCAGTTTTTATCCAGATAGACTGACTGAATATGAGAGGTGCAAATATCTCGGCCTGAATATTATCCTTATGTATTTCTTCCTGTCCTGTTATCCTTACTTTTTGCATTACAAATAAATTGGTATGGGTGTACGGCAGTAGAGCACTAGTGTTCCCCATCGTTGTTACTATCGATGATAATGATGGT
>NW_008751711.1:1108988-1125244 GCF_000715545.1 Opisthorchis viverrini
CATGTTACAACAATTTTTGTGACATTGGTGATCGATATTTTTTGGACATTTCAGTCCGTAAATTAATATTCGCCGCCATCACTATCATCGCCATCACCACTGAATCCGCCACTGCAACCGCCAATTTTGTAGCCATGCAAGAAGTTTTATGGAACTTCAGCAATCACAGCCGTCCAGTGGCCCCAAATATGGTTGTCTGAAAAGTCTCACGAACCTCTTGATCAGGCCTCCCTCTGACTTTGCAGTGGGATGGGGAAGAGACAATCAAATGTCTGAGTTTTATCTGCGGATGGAATCCGCCTGATTCATTCAGTATCTTGTTGGCGACTCTGCGACGTGAGCTTTTGAAAGGATGTTAGTAGAGCTTTGTTCTCCTTGTCGATTCGGATCTCCTGAAAAATGTTTTAGGCTTTGGGTGAACCAGAACGATTGTTGTAGGCCATCACTAAGTCCGCTGACATTGATACTTCTACTTTGATTAGGGATTCAAATACATTTTAAATACACACATGGCTGAAGATAATTGTGGTGGCAGTGATGATGGGGTTGTTGTTGAACCACGTCTCACTGTTGAAATGAAGCACAAAATAATGTACCCCATTCAGTTGAATGGACATTCATTTCCGGTGTCACGCCATCGCCATTCGTGTCTTTCATTTTCCTTATTCTGCTTCATAACAAATAACCAACATTCAAAGATTGCCCAGCAGACGATACTTCGTTCAACACCTGTATCCAAAATTGCAAGCCAAGTGGGCTGGTCCATGTGTTGGGCATGTTCAGTTACTGGCTGCTGATAGGATTGTTGTTTTCCGTGCCCCCTCCCGATCGTCATAAATCTAGAGGTGGAAAGGACTTGACATAAAAAAAGGGAATTAAAGATTGTATGGAAAGTCTAAATAGTGTTGGTACTTTTTGCCTTCCAGAGTTGGGCCCACTTCACCCACCTATGCTTGACAAGAAACACTGAATGATGCGGTAACCTAGCTATATCAATGGCCTTCATGCCGTCAGTTTTTATCCAGATAGACTGACTGAATATGAGAGGTGCAAATATCTCGGCCTGAATATTATCCTTATGTATTTCTTCCTGTCCTGTTATCCTTACTTTTTGCATTACAAATAAATTGGTATGGGTGTACGGCAGTAGAGCACTAGTGTTCCCCATCGTTGTTACTATCGATGATAATGATGGTGATGGTAGCCACAGAGCGTCAAATCCTTAACTTGGATTGTACGTGTATGGTGTCCTGAAACAATGGAGTGCTCATTGGTTCGCCACTAGCATGCGCCGTTCCATACCTGGGATGATAGTTTCACTGGTTGGTTTCACATGGTCCCCCTATGTCCTTATCTCTCACCTGCGAGCAGAACGACTTGAAAAAGCGTACACTGGAGAAACAGTATCAGGAGATGAAAAAGAGAACAAGAGATAGTCACGTGATGAAATACGGTGATATGGTGAGTCAAAATATATCGGGGAGAGATACATAAAAGTCAATTGTGAAAAGTTTAACTGTTATGAAAATGTGGGTAGTTGCCGAGGTAGCATTTGTACTTACTTACCCTTGAAAAGTGGCCTCATGGTTGAAAATTCTTGATTAGGCACTCCCGGTTTCATAGACGAAGTTAACCAAGCTAGCTAGTCCAGGCATCTAAATACCAAGCCCATCGGGTGTCAGTTTATTCACCAAGCTAGCTAGTCCAGGCATCTAGATATCCAAGCTTGTACGGTGTCAGTTTTTGGTTAACCAAGAGATGGCGTTAGGCAACTTGTATTTCATACCTTTTTGTGCTAACCGAAATCCATATGAATCATGCACAGGTAACTGGAAAGAAGAATAGATTCACATGATAACTGAAACTTCCACCTGAAAAGTTAACACTTGTAAACACAGTGAATAAGTGGCCACGTGGTGTTTTTTCGTGAGTGAACGATAAAGGACTCCGTGTGCCGCCTAAAATAAAGCTAGTCACAATGTTGATCAGTCCTTTGTGACTGAACGGATAAGTATTCGGCCATCGGCCGGAAGGTCACCGGTTCGTCATGGCATATGACTGCTGACTCCCAATGTGGAAGAAAAGCTACATATGAAACAGCTTTCCGGTTTCTCGGCATCGATTGGCTTCACTGACAGGATGGAACATCTATTCAAATGGAATGCTGCTGCTAGCCGGCACAGTGGGAAAGTGCACGATAACATGGGTACAAACGATTGATGAAGGCAGGCCACAGAATCAGTATGGTTCGTCTGAAATGCACTATGCGACGACGTTTTTAGTTAACTGGCTAGCTGATTTAAAAGATTCAAACGTATGTTCAGTCACTCTAGGCAACTGAAAACTCATCTTTGTGTAAGCATCAGCGGTGATCGACATATTTGTACCTTGTCAGGAATGGTCTGTGTGGTCACAAGACATGTTTTGGTCAAACATAATAGTGCTACGAGACCGTACGCTCTACACTCCCGAGATGTGGAAATGCAAGGTTTGAACATTTACTTATTTTATGGTAGTTTTGTTAGCTGATTTGCAAAACAATAATGAAAGTTCACTGCTTAGTGAACTAGCGAGTACAAAAAGTGCAGTCAAAAGATATGTAAGCACATCTGAAATTGCGCTTCAGTCCAATCAGCAGAAATTTAGTTGAGGTACTTTTGAATTTTGACAGTGATCCAAACGAGCAAACTTGGATGATAATGGTAGCGATTCGGCGGACATCAGTGCTATACATCGCTGTTTGAGAAACAGTTTCGGAAGGAATGTTTATAGATCAATCGGATATTTCATAAGAACACCTGAGTAATGAAATGTAGATCTACGGTTGCAGAGTATCCCCCTTCTTCATTGGGTGGAAAAGACACTATAATAGTTGATAATGTACCCTTAGATGTATATCTGTTTCTCATTTCAGTCGATGGGAAATCTCCCAGTTGGAAAATTCCAAGGCCATTATGACCCACTGACGCACCGGAATGATGAGTTGATTGCGGAATGTGTTCAGTGCAATGTTTGACATTTTGGGTCAACTTCTGGACCAGTTATTTCTTTCACCATTATAAGTTTAAGGAACCAAGTGACCGCTCCACATTCCAATGCTAGTCCAATAAGTTTATTTGTTTAGAAATCGATTGTGTCCTTCACTCCAGTGGCGGAAACGCATACCATCCAGGTCGAGGCTGGCTGGCTCAGTAACCTCAATTAATACATTTTATATGGAAAAGAGATTTGCTGAAACCAACAAAATTGATCCGGGGAGCTTCTCCATGTGGTTTGTTCCAACTGTCCAAAGATTGTGGTAAGTGGTGGTCAACTTGACTACGGCAGTAGGTGACCCATTACAGATCCTCGGTTTCGTGGATTGACATGGAATAATTGGGGATTGGAGCATTATGTCACTCGGGTTCACGCGTCTCGCTCAATCTACCAAGAATCTCGCAGCCTGTCTGGTTTGCCTTTCTTTGGGCACCTTGATATTAGTTGTCATGATATATTGGCCGCAATCGTTATGTGACGTGTGGAGGTGCTGGATGGCTATACTAGGCTGCCTAAACACAAGAGGTTATGAGAGTATTCTGCAATCGGCATCAACAATTTACAAGTGTATATAGTCAGAAAATGCAGCTTCCAGTTCGAACCTCGAACCTGTGATCGAGTTTTCCAATCCCCGCAAACAGGATAACGAGTTTACGCATGTAGGACAAACTTACGCACAGACAGAAAAATGACCGCCTACAATAATCTACCAGAATAAGTCTGGAAGTAGACTGTGTTCGTCTGTTCGCGAAGCAGTGGACGGCTAACACTGTCGCATCCCAGGTGAGGATTTTATCATTCTATCACAGGCAAGATCAGGTGACCAAGTAGGCAATGGTATAATAATACGGTTTTATTCAAAATTTTATCCAAAAATGTTTTGGATGTTAGTGATGAATTAACTCTACTGTTTGCAGCGAGAGAACGCCATTTGCCCAATGGTAAGCTTATTCAAGCGAATTGATGGTATTACCACTATTGTGCATGTAGAATTTTACTGTCTTCACGACTTGGTGAAGTCACCTACCCTTCCCTACAATCGGCGAGCTGGTTAGGTACTTCAGTCCCTATCCCAAGCTGGTTTCGCGTCAGTGCCCTAAGAGAACCTATCGTAGTTCAGTTTTGCCGTTTTATTTTAACAGACGGGCATATGAAACCTGCTGCTCCTGTCGGCCACCGGGAAGAATACCCTGCTTTCGATACTGAAAACTACGTCAATCGGTGCACAAATATGAAATACGTGTTACCCAGGCTTGTGCCTTTCGTGAACGTGGTATGCTTGTGGTATTTTGGGGAAGCCACCGCGAACTGCGAGATAATTATAAGCTTCGCTGACAAATGCCGTAGATAGTTATGCATACAAACACTCATGCATACGTAAATATAGACAGATAGATTAACGGATTGATAGATAGATAAACAGATAGATAGATAGAAGATAGATAGATAGATAGATAGATAGATAGATAGATAGATAGATAGATAGATAGATAGATAGATAGATAGATAGATAGATTAGATGATAGATAGATAGATAGATAGATAGATAGATAGATAGATAGATAGATAGATAGATAGATAGATAGATAGATAGATAGATAGATAGATAGATAGATAGATAGATAGATAGATAGATAGATAGATAGATAGATAGATAGATAGATAGATAGATAGATAGATAGATAGATAGATAGATAGATAGATAGATAGATAGATAGATAGATAGATGGATAGATAGATGGATGGATGGATGGATAGATAAATAGATAAAGCGGGGTCAATCTACAGATACACGAAATCTGGTGATTTCATGTGTATCGTAAGCAGTGCTTCTTAAGCAGATGGTGACATCTAAAGCAGACAAGCATGACAGCGAATAAAATTATTATTGAATTTCATGTTATGCATCGGATGGAATATGATGTATACCAGTGACGCTGAACATTGAACATAATTGGCCAACTGCTAAACTGAAGGTGCTACCTATTTCTTCAACGAGATCGTTTATTCATCAAGGCGTTTTGTTGGATGAGTTCATGGCGTGAAAACAACGGATGATAGTTGAAACCCGATTTGAAACATTTGGAGAAATCCATGGAAAGCCTAGTGATGTTCTACATACAGGAGAATGAATTTCGGCAGTAATTTGAGTTACCCCGGCAACCAGGTTGTCTCAGGTAGTTTCTCCCTAATAATGTGTAGTCTAGGAAAATAATGCTGCCAGTCAGCCTTGGCAAAATTCCTGTTAAGCATATATGTTACTCAGTTGTCTTCTTGTTTCCAGCCGATTGCTGCAGCTAGAAAACCCTCTTCTCGAGCGCGTCTGTTTTCAATGTCTCGAAGCTTGGTGGAGGCCACAACCGAGGAAGAACACAAAACCGCTTGGCGAAAACTGCACTGTGCACTTCAGGTTTGCAATTTCTCTTCCTTGAACAGTTGATCTCAAAAAGTGAACTAAAATCACGACTGAACCTCATTTTATTTACGAATTGGTTTCGGTGGTGAAGAGTAGGTGTTGAGGATGCATGGAAGCACATAAACGTCATTCCCTTAGTATTTTAGCTCCCGTTTCTGGCAGCCACCCAAATATCAACCGTGGTCCGGTTAGATGTGCGTGTAAACTTTCATAGTATATCGATAATCCGCCGCAACGATTCACCTGGTTTCTTACAGCTTGGCCACATTTTCAAGGAAATCTTTCGCGACATCGTCATAGATGTGACGACCCACCAATAGCCAACGGTAAGAAAACTTGTCCAAGAGGGATGAGCTCACGTGTTTCAAGGCAGAATTCGATCAATTCCAGACGCACTACTTCCCAAGTCAACAGGTGAGTTTACCATGTGGCGCACGGAAGCAGGCGTGCATCAGTCCCAAAACTGCTCCGTATCAATCGTCCAGTTTACGTCTAAGTCCATAATCACCGTGACAACTCCTGGATTTTGGTCATTTATGTAGGTAAATCGGAGTTATGCCATACAATCTCCTACTCCTTGGAGTGTGGATATACGAAGTTTGAAAGCAGCTGAATGAAGCTTTCTGCGTTCAGTTCAGTTCATTTTAGTTCAGCCCACCACCAGATAGATGAAATCATAAGTGCCATAAATCAGTGGGAGGAGAGCCTCAAGATGATATTGATGAACTAGGGTCAGTTCGTAACAATATCCCCGTTTCGTCTTCACTGTGCATTGTGGTTTCAGTGTTTTGACGGCCATATTCAAAAGTATGTTGATTCCACCAACAAAACGTATTTGATGTTGAGGATGTGCACTGAAACACGACTTGATCTAATGGCAGATGTTTAGCCAAAACATAACCCAGATACCTCCATGTACGGATAATTAACTTGTATAATTGATTATGGACAAGCCAAGTTGCCTGATTGATTTTAAATTTCCTAAAACCGTCTCGTTGTTCACTGAAATCCTATCTAATCATGAATCATTATCGGCACAACAGGATGAACAACATAAACTGGATTACTCATATGGTTGCTGAAATGTTTCATAATCCCAGGGCCAGTTTTGACTCGCTTAGGGCTCAAATCACTGTTCCAGTTGGGCATCCAGTTGAACCAAACCATCATTGGCGAGATTCGGCTGAATTCATCTATGCCTCTCTTGTGAGAATCAGATTCGTACGCCAGTGAGAGCATTTGTCAAGATCGGTGCAGTTTGGGCTCAGGCAGAGCGGAAGGTTGAAAGAAACTCGGAGTATTCGAATACCTAATGAGCGCCAAGACGAACGAAACTGGTCATAGTTTTACTACGTGTTCTATTCGGTGGAGTTCACACAGTATCGTTTTACCTGCAACGTAACCGAAAAATTTTCATGTGTTCTCTGCGAAGCAGTTTATTTCAAAACGCTTCAAAATGTCCAACATTCAGATATACTGATAATCTTGTACATTTTTTAATCGCTGACCCATTATCCACCCGACTTTTAGTGTGGCCTACTGTAAGTCCTTCCATCTGTTTAGCATAAGAGCCGTGCCAAAACCGTGTTCTACATATGGGTCCTAAGCTATTCTTATGAGTCGTGAAATTTTAGTTTTCCTAGGCGAGATCCTTTATATGTCTGTTTCCAGATCCCCGAGTTCGCTCAGCACACAACTCATGTAATGGAGCTGTGTAAATCCGGATACAAGGCTGGAACCCTCATTGAGTCCGTCCACAACGTTTGTTCATAACTGAAACGCATCGGGTTGTGTGATTTTGCCATAATAAAATGAATTTCAACTTCTCCGTATAGAGTTCTTTCAGCGCCACAAAACGTGGGTATTCTTTTTCCAACAATTTAGTAGTTCAAGAACCGTAAGGCGAAGACCGAAAGAATTTAGTCAAAACTGTTGGGATTCTCAGGCCTTTTGGACTTATCAAACCTTTTACACAAAAACTATTACACGACTGACGCACAGGAAGAATAAAAATTGAACCAATCCATCGACACGGGTTGGACAGTTTTTTGGTTTTCTGTCGACTCAAACACATCGCTCAGCTTTCAATTTTCCTCGAGTTCACACTATCCCGGTTAGAGAGGCACTGTCAAACTTGGTTCTATGGACGTTCTGTACGTTGCCAAAGTACCCTTTATAACGATGAAATTATTGGGACGGTGTCATTTTGCCCAACGATCAGACTAGTAAACAGTCGCTTGGTATCGACTGCATTGTCAGTTGTTCTTTAACAACACTGGCAACCGGATGTTGGTGTTTTAGATTCATCAACTTGTCTGTATTTATGCGCGTGGAATAGCACGGCCTTCAACCTGAAGCCAGATGCATCTTTTCTAGCACCATATGTTTTGGATACGCCAGAGGCGCAGTACGCACAGGGAAAGGCCGCACAACCGAGACATCATTGACCAGAGAAGGAAACATACCTGCTTCGGAACTGACCAATAACAAACGACCCAACAGGCCGCCTTGGAAACACATATAATGTACACCGATATCTGAGCGATAATTTAAGAAACAACCTGCCACGCATGAGACGGATGGAAACTCTTCAGCAGCCCACGCCGCTCTCCTTTTACTGGGTTTCTCCAGATAGACGTACAATGTGATAATAAACCAGAGCACAAGTTTGACATGAAACGGTAGATGGATCCAAGGAAAACGTAGCAACGCTATCGAGGGATGCGGTGAGAGAGCTGATTTCTACGTTCTACACATGTGTTTCTCGTACAAAATCTCTCAGTACTGGGCGGTCTTTTACGGTTGAATTGAGCTGCCAACCCAGAGACTGCGAGGGAAGCTTTTGCGTGATACATGGACTAAGGTATACACACAATCCTACATTGCACTGAAACTAGATGCTCTTACGAACCGAGTAACATCACCTATAGTGGCGGCATACTTTCATATAAAAACGCGCGGAATGCGCCGTCATTTGCCAGTCGAATATTAGTTCTAATAACTGCAAGGAAATAGAGATAAGCAATCCAAGAACAACGAATTTCCTCGGTATTTTTTGCGTTATGGCTTTATTTGAGCCGCAGTCAGCAGTCTTTCGCGTTGACATTTTCCGCCGTATTAATGAATGTGTTTCGGCGGGGCGATTTACTTGCACCATAACGCCTACAAAGAAAAAATCAGACGCTGTGTATGCAGTCAACACCCCAAATTAGAAGTCAATCTGATGGGTTTGTTTGCACGCAAAACTTAGCAATGGTCTGAGGCAATTTTCCCCACCAACTGATGGTGGGGAAATGGCGAATTAAAACAAAAGCCATAACAGAAATACCCTCATTCGCCCTTTAAGTCCTTTTTAACAAGAGATTCAATTGAACGCAGCTAACTGTCTCGTGTGTACTGGTGTCTTTGAGCTGGATTGTAAACTAAACTACATTTGATAATTCCGTCCACTGCTGGACTACTTCATTCCTCTCGGTGCGAAAGTTACTCGTGATGTTGTTTGTGTTCCAGGGATAAATTACCTGAATGTTGCAGCACCCAGTGATGCTAGAGCTTCCTATACGGGAACATGATATCTGGTCCAATCGGAATTTTATGGACAAGCAAAATGTGAATTGGCATTTTTTCTTTAGGCTGCAAGAAAATGACACTCTTCTCTACACGCAACAGGAGACGAAAAATTGATCAGAGTACAAAGCATTTAACATGTTACATTGCACTTATGGAAATCGCACCACAAAATGTCCTCAGGTCATCAAGGGGCATCAGTTCGGCCCAAAGCAGACGGCCAAACATATTGCGTGTACTCTGATAACCGAAACTAGTTTGACAAACGGAGAACATAAGACGTGATTACAGGGAACCCTGAAGCATATTTACAGAACTAAATTGGTGGAATACCATTCGGAACGGGAAGAGTTTAGCGACGAGATGGGAGTAGGCAATGGGCTCACTAGCATTATTTTTGTATACAATTCGGTTAGATTGTTACGTCGGTGTACTATAGTCAGAGGAGTTCAATTTTCCACATACAATCTGCGGTTGTGAACAAATGATGCGCGCAGCTGCTTAGATATTGATTGCGTAAGGTACGGTGAGGTCAGGTTGAGCGTCCTCAACCTCTGCAAATGAGCCAGTACGACATCTGTTTGCTACATTCCTTCAATTTATTTTTTTTCGCTTTCCTCCATTGCGCTGAATTTTGTGGTGGTTTCAATGTTTTACGGGTGCAAGACATGAGGCCGTACGGTATCCGGCGGTTATGGCTCGCTGTGGAGCTTTATTTAAATTTTCCTTTCATCATTTCATTATCTCATATACCCTTATGAGTATTCGGACACTCCCAGAAAACCATCCTTTTTTGATACACCGCTAACGGATGAGTCCCACAAAGGGAGAATCGAATGATGTCTGTAGGGCCTGACACATTCAGGGACGTTTGGGGAAAAATTGCCACTCACCACGTGTCCATTATGTTGAATCCCAGAGTAAGTAAACTTAGGTATTCATCTGGTTGCTCAGGATCAGAATTTGTTCAAGGATTATAAGTCCTGCTGCACTTGGTACGCTGACCAGGATACGGATGAAGTTCCCGTGGAAAGAGCCATCCTAGAGGACTTAAAGGACGTTTCGGAGGTGGCTCTGCTGGGAGCTGACCGACGTGAACTGCGGCAATAAATGACTTCCTGAGAGGCCACGGATGCTTCCAGAAGGGTCCTCGGAAAGCGGATTGCGCCAATGCAAAGCTCTCGCATCGAGGCTTCATACAGTCACGGACGATCAGGTCTTAAGACGATTCAAGACACATGAAGTTTGGCTTGACAGAAGTTTAAGCTGAATCCAACGGAATCGCAAATTTTTGATGATTCGCCCCAACTGAATGCTGTACGAAGCCGTTGGATGCTTCACTTAGTAAGATATTCGACGCACCACAGTACGTCTTTGTTGACGAATAAATTTCCTGGAAAAATCTCGGAGAGCCGACGACAGTTTTCGCCCATCTTAGGGTTTATTAGGAAGGCGTGAGTTTTCATCATTTATATGCTCGAAATTTCATTGAAGCGAGCCATATAACGGAGAGACTCATTTACGTCCTCCGGAAGTTCGTGCGCAAATGCGAATAGTTATCGATATATTCCTACTCTAGTTAAGTAGTTTTTCTACCTACATTGCACTAATTTCCTGGTCCCTGAGGAGTGATTTGCCGGTGATTCCCTGTTAACGACCGAGCTGTTGTACAGTGCTGCCTGGTCTTTCGGCGTAGACTGTATTTACTCGTAGGTCAATTGGAGGATAATCTCATTGAATTATGAAACTTCTTCCTCAGATGTAAACATTCGTGGAGCCAGTCAACACGTGACCATGAAATGTGGTTTTCCGCTATTAAAGTTTGAGGGGCAATAGGTTTAATCTTAGTGGGAGCTTATCACACTGCTGGCCAGCAGCTTGAGGCTCAACGGCTAAGTATTGAACCTAATAACCGGACGGTCACGGTTTAGGTTCAGATCTACCTGGAATTTCGTTAGATGCGCAGCCTCGTTTTTTCAGTTTTCACTGTTTTTACTCCTAGTTTGTTTCATTTATTTCTAGTTACAAGAAGAAATTGCCAGGGAACAGTCCTGCATCTTTCATACGATTGAAATCTTGAGACTGCATCTATCCCTAGTATTGTTCTGGAACGCGCAAGCAATCTGACCACCCCATCTAATGATAGGCCGGATCGAAATAGTCTAACCCTGAATACAAAAATAGCATACCCGTGGTCTTGAGATATACAAATGCTCGGGACTTTCCTGGTTAATTTATCCACTTTTTATCTTTACCGCGGTAAAGCTGTTATTATTTCTTTTAATCGACAGATTTATCAAATTATAGCCCAACTCGTCTGGATATCTTAGAATGTCAAATAATGTACTGACTGTGACGAAATAAAATGCACACGATCATAGCGAATGAGAATTTTGCGAACGCTGCCTGAAACTTGATCGATGACAATTACATGCACAACACACACGTTCAGTCTTATCGAATGCTTACTTCCGAGCACAACGTCGAGCTCACACGTATGTTAGATGTTTGACAAGTCTTGTGATAGAGAGGGTGACTGTGAAGGGTGTCAAACACTTGAATTCGAAACCTGTTGCAATAACGTGTGCGATCACAATGCAGTTCACTTGGAACTGGTTAGACTCCGCTTCGTTACAAGCAAAATCCTCCTACGCCGGCAATCCGTGGGCTCTTCAAAAATGCCTGGATGTTGCATCCCTGATGAAAGTGTCGGAATTTACTGTCAATTAACTCATCTACCATTGAGTCGTCCTCTAGTTGATGATTGATTGAAGCCGTTGAGCTCCTCCAGAAATGACCTGGGGACTCCGGAAACACCCACAAAACTGTTTAACAAATCAAAGTTCCCCCAATCAGCTTGCCCGATGGAGCTAGGCAAATACATTGTGCTTCTTACAGAAGAATCTCACAGTAAATGTGGTTCATTTAGAACAACCGAGGACGACGTACGAATTCTGAATATTGTTGTTGTTCGTAGTTTTACCTTTAAATCTGGAAGAACCGTGCACATATGCAACGTCCAGAATAATAGCATGTTGCCTTGATGAGAGACTTGTCTACGAACTTCGGGGAAATCAAGCGACTCGATCTTTCTTCATCATCGTCATTATCGTCACGATTATCATCCAAGCCAGCTAAGCATCAGTGTTCGCCGCTGGTGCTTCGCTATCGCCCAATCAGTTTTTAGGTAAACGACTATTTTTGAAGTGAAGAATAAAACGTGAATAGGCGTGGATACAGTCCTACCCTACCACAATAATTTCGAGCTGTCATACCGACAGCCATTGAGAAACTCTAAAAGGAGACTGGCAAGAAGGAAGCGACTGCGTGATTACATTGAGATAAGTTATTACATTGCTATGGTTAGCCGCTGTTCACTTCATCTTGGAAGGAGATTGACACCGACATGAACAGACTTTTCGGAATCACTTCCTTACCACCACACTTCCCACGACTGAAGTATCTGTTGCACACCCCAACACTTGTTAGCTAATTGTCTCGTTGTGGATTCACCGACATCAATTTACATCAGATTTGGTTCTGAGATAGCGGTTTTTTGGGACACATGGACATCTTTTGGTTAGTTGCTCGTAGTTGTCAAGGCGAAACAACCCGTAAGTGAGCTTGACATATTCTGTGAGATTCAAGGGCACGCTGTCTTGTCGAAATAAGTGCCCTGAATTAGAGAAAAAGTTCCGTATATTAAAGATCTATGTGTGCGCTTCTTTCATTTTACAGTGTGAAATTACGCATGAATGCTAAAGACAGTTAACCGCGAGGTTCACTGAACTCGTTGAAGTTCAAAAATCATTTAATACCCTTAACAAACTGAGACGTGAGCAGCGATACTCGGTCAAAATTTCCTCCTGTGAATAAAGTACATCCATTCAATCCTCACTGATGTGCACTTACACTGTAAAGTCATTCGACTTCCCTGCTGGTATTCCGAACACTTGACCATTTTCTGATTCTCAGGCACCTATGGCTGTTGGGGTATCCCGAATGAACAAAGTGGAATACGACGTATAACAAGGCCTTCAATAATCCTGAAAGAGATGAAATTGTTTTGAGAAAAGTCATCTGTCTTTGGAAATGCCTACTTACACTCATGGACTGCATAAGATCTCGCATATCCTGGTAACATAAATGTGGAATTAGGTTTGAACAATTAATGTCACCAACCAAAGTCTGTCCGTAGACACGAAGGTTTGTAATTCATAACGCCATCAGATTTTATCACGTCACCGAACTTCGCTCACCGTTTCGTTGCCTACCTACAGGATAACATGTGGGGCAGGATTCAGAGGATGACGTCAGTTGGTACAAAGCGAAATACTCTGCTCATGCCATCCTAAGGCAAGTCAGGTGCACGAAAAAGCAGTAAAGTTTCTCAAGTAAGCTTTTTTCATTGCGTTGGCACTTCACAACCCGATGCTATCCCACAATCCTAGCTCCGAAATGGATAACAGGAACACATCTAAGTTGGAGCCTGGAAAACGAATGATGCCTCTGAGAATCGAAACCCATTGCAAACCGAGACAAAAAAATATGTTCAATATTTTCTTGACGAAATCACGGTCAAACCCTTACAACGACGATTCACCCGAAATGGAGCAGCCAAATTGGTCTGTCATGCATCTGCTACCCGATATCATGCTCACGCGATTTTGTGGGCAACTTATAGTGACGTGTGAAGTCTCAATATTTGCATCCAATGCATGCCATATACCGTATTTTGAAATAACCAATCGATTGGTAACGCGATTATTGTTGTGGGGAACATTTTGGACGTTATACGATGAAAAAGCCTCAAATGAATCGAGTTTTGAACGTAGATAAACAGGAGACAGGTTTTCAACCATCGCTTTGATGTGTTCGGCAAACATCAATACAAACTACAATTCGGACCCCTAATACTGCGAATATGATAATCAGATTGCTACAGGAATATGTAATGCGGATCGTCAATGAATAGTAATGTTGCCACTTAATCGATCGCAGGTGAAAGCTTGCCTAGATTTCTGTTTTGAAAACAAGAATCTCGGCACAGTATGTATATCCATTCACATAACGGTCTTTAAAAACAAGTGAAATAGTTTCCCCCATTATTTTGGTGCCAACCAAGATGTTCGGTCTCTCAGGAGACCGTCTCGTTTTATTTTGATCGGACTTCTGCAACCGGTCTAGGTCAACGTACGCATTCGCAAACCTGGTGGACCCCGTACGACGTTCGCCGACTGTCATAACTAAAATCAATTTCGTTTGGTACAACTATGCGACCGGAAAAGGATCCTAATTGTGTACTGTCTAATGCGGTCAGTCTGCACATACTGCTGTTAAAATGAACAAATTGTTGAATGATAAGCACGCGGCCCTAATTAACTTTGCCTGGGCGACATTGTTTTGTGTCGCGCACAGGTACAAAATTTATGCAGACAACATACCACATTTTTCTGGTTTTCTCGCTCAGAAAGTCCGTATGAACTGTCCCCGTACGGCCAGGCAGAATTATGTGATTTCTTGAATCACAAAACATTTTGGTTACAACAAACAACGGTTGGTACAAAGCATCTGATGCTTCTTCGTCGGTACGCTTCGCTTCAAGGAAACCTTGCACTTCGTAACATTTCGTTTAAAAAACACCTGAAAACGTTTGTTCAAGTGACCACAATTTGGCGTTTATACGGCAGTTTTACTCACGTGAATCCCAGAACACCGACATCTGTAGAATTAACCGCAGATACTCAAGGCACAGAAAGCAAATCTCGTTAGAGTTTGCAGACCTGAGCACATATTTAAGCGGTGAGTCTGCATTCAGAAACAATTTTGAGGTTCCATTTTCTTTGTTGCGTCGTTCATTTTGGTCCAAAGCTAGTGTTGTGGAATAAGATGTAGTTTTCTAGAGTGCTTTAATGTGGGCAATTTCAGCTGGAGCTCGACAGCCCTCATAGTAGGGTTATTCCATAAGCCTGCTACCGGAAACGAGAAAACTTTTGCATAATGAGAGCATGCGCCAAATCAAAAATGTTCTCGCAATATCCTTGCCGTGTGTTTGGGTCCCCTGTGAGGAACCCGTCTTCGAAGTCTGTTCAAATAGGGCGAAAGTAAAAACATTGGATCGAGGACAAATGAGTTTGTCTCTGAGTCAGTCAATTTACTGCAATACTAGTGGAAATATCCACCATGTAGGCCGCTTTACAGAATCCATGAATTTTTCTATCAATAGGTCACCGAAGAGACTACGTTTTTTGCAGCCACATCAAATATATAAAAATGTGTCCTTTATCGGCAGTGATTTTGCAGCCTTCGTGGAAGGCACTCCAGAGCAACATCGCCCGTGCGTTTTAACCATGACTTATAGCAGTTGGTCTGTGGATTTGGTCATCACACATGGTTAGATCCTAGTAATCAGCTTCGTGCATTTCCAGGGAACTGGCCTTAACCACACGCATTCAAGGCAAGCAAAAGTCTCTGAGCAGGGTGATTGCAATTATGTGCCGGTTGTAGGCTGCTGCCAGAAAGTGCCCGTTACCTAACAAGAGGTAAAACGACTCAAGCGTTTTCTTTAGTAGACTTCGGTTTGCGGCTCCTGTATAATCCACCACAAATTTTGAAAACCATGTAAACATTTGAATTATGCAGCGCTTGATATTTTTTGGTTAGCCGATGGATGACTGTGGTTTGGCATTGCCCAGTGACCTTAAAAATTATGCACTCAAACAATCATGAATTGGCCGCATTTTGCTGAAGCAGACGGTTCACCTGTCAAACTGCATGTAAGTTGACGAAATTCAAAACCATGAAATTTGTCTTGTAGCACTTCTACTGACATGCATAAACCCAAATATAAACGGATCCAACATCCCTGTTCTCGGCCTCTCAACACTGTTTTAGCGAAATGATCACGTTCGCATTCGATCACCGCACCGGTGGAATCGAAGCTGGAGAAACCAAGCTGACTGTTGCGGATCACGAATGCTTATGCTATATTACTTTACTGTTACTTAATTGATGATATGACAATGCGCGACAAAGCTTGTTGTACGCGTGCCCTCAACAGTAGCTATTTTCAAAACTGAACGAGTCAACGAAGAAAACGGAACTTTGAAAATTTTTCTGGATGCAGGCTAACCGCTTTAATATGGAGTCAGGTCTGCAAGGCGCTAACGAGGTTTGTTTCGAATTGTGGTCGCTTTAACAAAGATGTTGGGGTATTTTTGTTAGTGAACTGGTACGA
>NW_008751711.1:1130287-1148613 GCF_000715545.1 Opisthorchis viverrini
GTAGAGGTACCTTTATGTAAACTCACAGGGGTTGAGCAACTACCAATTAGAGGTACAGAATGTCCAGTATTACCGCGAATAGTAACATCTTTATGCACTATCACGACACTGAGGTAGAATGCGTTTAGATCTGACGGTGGAATACTGGACTCAACACTACCAGTGTCAACAATGAAGTCATGCTTTTGACCAGAAGAGTATATCAAAGTTTTAAAGACATGTAGCGAATTTTGGGAAAAACAGTCAAGGAAAGGGTAGAAACCTCACCCAATAATGCTTCCACGTTAGTATTTGGGTCAGAAATTAAGTGACACTATTTTGGGCTTACAGACAAGTTGAGTGTGTCCTGTTTCATTGCAGACAAAAGACTTCGCTCTTCTGTGAGGGCATGACAATCTGGAATGGTTTCGACCACAAGATTAAAATTGCCAAATTTCTTAACCACCGAATCAGAGTTACGATCTGTGAAGAGACGTGTAGATGGATTTGAGGTACAAGAATTTGTTCTAGGTTTGAAATGGTTGTTCATATGCATCCTTGAATTATTTCTGTTTGAAGAAATTAACAAAATTGCTTCTTCAGTCTTTGTTATATTTTTCACATCTTCATACTCCTCACATATCTTCCGAATAGTTTGAAATTTCTGATCCGGACAGATCAGCAACTTCTGCAGTATTTCGGGCAGTTGAATGTCAGCAATGCGCCTATCACGCAGCTGAAAACAACGTAAACGGCTGAAATATGCCACGGTTGAAATATTTTTGTTATCCGATAAATGACTGGTTTCACAGTGCTCACACCGTCCACTTGTCTAACTACACGTAAGTTGATGAAATTCAAAACCATGGGGATATTCGTGAAAGTCTATTTGTAGCACTTCTACTGAGATGCGTAAACCCATATATGAACGGATCCAACATCCCTGTTCTCTGCCTCTCAACACTGTTTTAGCGAAATGATCATGGTGCGCCTTTGCGGCTACTTTGTTTGCCAGGTTGGAGACTGATGCTTTGTATGCTACGTTCGCATCCGGATCGATCACCGCACCGGTGGAATCGAAGCTGGAGAAACCAAGCTGACTGTTGCGGATCACGAATGCTTATGCTATATTACTGTTACGTGACTTAATTGATGATATGACAATGCGCGACACAGCTTGTTGTACGCGTGCCCTCAACAGTAGCTATTTTCAAAACTGAACGAGTCAACGAAGAAAACGGAACTTTGAAAATTTTTCTGGATGCAGGCTAACCGCTTTAATATGGAGTCAGGTCTGCAAGGCGCTAACGAGGTTTGTTTCGAATTGTGGTCGCTTTAACAAAGATGTTGGGGTATTTTTGTTAGTGAACTGGTACGAGAATCGAGCTTTCCAAAACGCCAAGCGCATCGTGCAAGACACACCAGATGTGTGCTGCTAACCCCTGTTTTTTTTCCAAAAATTGATTGTGATTTAAAAAATCACCCATTTTTACTTGACCGCACGGGTGCAGATTATTAGGGCTGACTGAGCGGAAAAACTATAGAGAAATGTGGCATGTTTTAGTTTTCTCCAGCAAATAACGACACAAAACAATGCCGCCCAGACAATGTTAATTGGGGGAGTGTGCTTCTCATTTAATGATTTGAACAGCATTGTGACGATTGTGTGAGCAAAAGAGGAAATTCGAATGAAGGAAATATTAACGAATTTGTCACTTTTTTCCGATGGCGATATCGAGGGTGATGACCGTTTCAAATAAGGAAATCGTAAACAGTGTGCGCACCGCATTCGAATTTTACCGCTTCAGTACGTGCTGCGAAGTCTGAAGGAAGCCAAACTCATACAACCGCACTGTAAGTACCATTTCGGATAACCTCCAATGAGAAAGGGGAAGTTTTGAACGGGTGTTCGGGATTTACGCATGTGTCCTAAACATTAAATAGTTCAAAACATTTTCCTGAACTTAAACATGTTCAAAGGAATGTGACCCGTTCTGGTTAGAAGCTATCTCCTATATACCAGTTATTAACATTGTTATCATTTATTCAATTTTCTAGGCCAAAAACGGGTTCGCATTCCTAGGCTGATTTCACTCAAATAACTGCAATTTTCCAATGCAGCCGGAACTGACCTGTATGATTGCCATTATCCTGTGTACCTAGAATGGTGTGTCGAAATTTCTGTTTCAGTTGTCGGAAGTTGCGTGTCTAAATATGAGAGCCCACCATCTGTTGTCTAGAAGAACTGCGATTACTTAGTCGTGTTGACCCACTCAAGGATGCTTTGGCTATACAAAATAACCTCATCACTGAAGCAAGTTTTGAGACTCCGAAACACCATGTGCGTCGTCGCAGACAAGAAATCCTTCTCTAAAATGAACGTATCACCAAAGGGCACTAATTGATTAAACCACTATATTTTTAGTGCGAATTATTTCAGTGCAACACAGGACAGTGAGTAGTGGGCCACCTACCAACGTCTAGCGGCGTATTTGACGACTAAGCAACATTTTTCACATGGCGTCTCGATGAGTAGGGATTTGTATATATATACTTGCACAGTTGAAAAGAATAAGGGGTAAGGAGGTGCATATCAGACTCTGTTCGAACACAAAAGTTTTCCAGGGCGTTGGCACAAATGACATATTCGTTTAAAAACCCCGAATACACAAAAGTCCTGGTGCGTTCGCTGTAGAGGATATGATCACTCCGCTTTCCACCGCGTGCAATGAGATGAGGAAATCGCATTTGTATGTCCTCCAATTTATTGACTAAGCTTTCTAATCAAGTGAAACGCTTTTGAACAATCCAGAAACCGATTTCTAGTTGTTCGATAGTCCAACTACCGTTTTAATATCCGGTGTGAAACCTCCACAACGAAAGCTTCGATGACCGGCTCCGGAGTCTCATTTTGTCCGTCGCAAAAGTTAATCACCGACAACCTCAGTAGTCGCCATACCTAACTCATCCACAATCTATTTCTGCACAGGAGAGGATGGAATCCCGTGTTTCATTGGGTCACTGCACCTTTTTTAAATCGTGTGGCCATTAAGAAGTCCGTTAACAGCTTGTCTGGCAAACGAAAACCTGCATATTGTGTGGTTGATTGGAATAAGATTGGGGAAAGGCATATTTGTATGTGTTCCAATGTTGTCACCAAGGTCTCTCAAAAAATACAACGCTCTTGGGTTCTTGAAACATCGATCGGTAATTCCACTACGTTCTTGCCTCGTTTTAATATCCCATGAGCAAGTTAAAAAAATATGATTGATGTGAGGATGTGGTAGATTGAAAATCGAGTCCGGTGTCTGTCGAATCTTCATATTGTTTGGTAACAAAGGGGAAAGATGTGGTCAACAAGGTAATCAATACGCCGCTATCAGACAAACGTCACCTGCAAGTTAATCGTTTCGGAACCTCTCTGTGACGAATTCGAGTAATACTGCTGCACGATATGTGTTGGTAGGCTTGCGTAGAAGTTCTTAGGAATATCGCTGCGGGTGAAACCGATAAATCTGGGGAATGTATGTCGTTCACAGGTGACTTTGTCATGAGCGAGCCACCAACATATATTATTGTGAAGGCCGCGGTCATTGCAGCTCTTGTTTCAGTCAGCAACAAGTTGAATACCAAAAGCTGAGAGCATATCTAGTTCATGAAACAAGCCGCACTTTAACGCTCATGACGACCACAGGCAACCGGAGAGTAACGGATTTTACTCAGGTTGTCAAACAATCTAGTCATCAATTGAGGCCAACTGTACGAACACTTTTTCCTCACGTTGTCTAAGTGAACGGTCATAGTGAATCCTGATGGCATGCCATAGATTTGGGCGGCTGCTTACGGTTCTTAAAATTTGAGCGTGACTTTTAAATAACACCCTTCTTACTTCTTTTTTCCCCTTTTTAGAATAAGACGTAGATTGCTAGGGTCATTTAATTGGACAATTTTCTCTTGAATCACCCCTCATTTACCGCATCGTATGTTGAGATAAACTTCCACAGTCTCGCGCGCATTTATCGCGAAGCCGAGAGATGTTTTACCAAAACCGAAAATACACATCTCGGATTATCACATACTTTGTACTAACGTTTCGTATGGAACGAGAACTGGTATTAACTCGTTAGTTCTCTGTGATTTTTCTATGAAATTTCGCTGTGAAATCCAACATTCTTTCTAAGCAGGAAATTTGGGCAGTTATTCCGTGGACCGGTTAGATAACATGAGTTGTACATAAAATCTGTACTGGATGTGTAGGCAACAGGAACGGTTCGGGAAATTCCCAGTGCTTACAAACCGAATCCACCCTACGCGCCAAGGATTCACTGAGAAATCGGATTAGCACTGGTGAGCAATTTGGCGATACTGTTTTTAACAAACAAGACTATGAAGATGTTCCCGATATCCTTTGTGCACAATCAGCCATCATAACGGTGAACCGGAAACGTCACATGTAATAAAAAAAACTGCAAATCCTCCCTTTCCAAAGTGGGCCAAATTTGCTTCGCCCACAATCCGCATGAAATGCTGGCATTTTACGTAGGTTGCAGCATTTCACACTAAAGTGGCGTTATCGAAAACGCCTCTTTGTGTGTCATTTTATACGTCCAGTAGATTCTATCCCGAACTATTTTTCCCTCATCTGGGGATATCCTTGAAGCAATCCCACAAAATCCTGTTTCAAATTGCCACATTAGAACCGATTTAATGAAGAATCGAATAGAGTTCAATGAACTGGCCGTTTCGTTGAAAGAGTTGATGATCTGGTCTCGTTCTCTTGTTTGCTTGATTTGGGAGACCTTTATAAAGTTAGCGAAGTTAGAAGCATAAAATAAAGTTGCAATCGACTTCAAGTTTTCTTGACCTCCCACGGAGGATGCAACTCCAGAAAACCATAAAGACCGCTCACGCTAGAGCCTTATAAATTTTATTGAGGTACTTTCAATGTGTTTGTTGTACACTCGCAAAATGAACGCCACATTTGATGTAATACTCCAGCTGGCAGTACTCACGTACCATCCCTGGATTCTCGGTGACATTGCCTTGTATGTCTCGTCAAACTGGAAGGATTCTTATATGTATTTTTGCACACATTACAAACATATGGTCTGTTTCCCGTGTGGACGCCGGTATGTTCATCTAACGCGGCTTGAGTTCGAAAAATTTTACCGCAATAATGACATAAATATATTTTCCAATTCGAAGGACCTGAGAGTTTTGAGATTACTGTGCATTCTTTGGCGGACAATTTGTCGAAATGCTTTTCCATCAGATGAGCCCTCCGCGATTGAGTTGACTTGAATGTTAATGCACAGAAATCGCAAGTGTATGGCTTCAAATCCGAGTGAAACGCCATGTGCCGATTAAGCCAGCTGACGTATTGAAACACTTTTGGGCATTTTGGACACTGGTGTAGCATTTTATTCGGATCACATTTCTGCGTTTGTCCAGTGTGTTCATAACTCTCAGTCCCCAAATGATGTGTGGAGGCAGCGGAGTTGGGACTCATGGCTGACCGCCGCAGGGTCTCGTATTGTTCGGCATCTAAAATTAATGAAAACCATCAATCCGCGTGGGTGAAACTAGAGCCCGCATGGTGCATATACACATGTGTCCTTCCAGGATTGCATCATCTCTCTCAGTGAGCTTAAAACCAGACATTCAAAACTCAACGTAATAGTCTAACATTCCGCTGCAAAAATTATCCGTCCCTGTGTGTCTTTGAGGATCACAACGTAATGCTGAGTTGTTGACCTCGAAAAGGATTTACATTCCTTATTTACAAAATCCTATCTGTGTAACAAATTTGTTATTAGTCACTTTGAGGATGGTCATATTAGGCTTTGCGGGGGTAATATTAACAGAGAATAAAGCAGCACAAATAAACCTGCGTCTAATTCGAGGATTTCAATTGTACCAAACGTTCAGAGACGCTGAGGGAAACCTGAGTTTTTGTACGGTAGCTTTCAAAGAGGAGTAGAGTGTATCAGCCACCACATGATCGCCGGTAACCAAGTTGGTAACTTTGCAGTCAAGACAACAATGTCCTCGTTTCTCCTTTTTGAAAAATCGATGTTCGTTTGTTTATTCAAGGTGCACATTTCTGTCCGCGAAAGACGATAAATTACCCCATGCACACTTTGATATGCGGGACGACACTATTTATAATAAGCTCTTTCGGGGATATGATTTATGCAAGACCTCAGTCGAAATATCTATCAGAAATCCATAAAAACCCATGCTCCATAAATCCGCACACCGGGCAGTTGCAGCACATTGCCATTCCTCACAGACTTCCGAATATCTAGACAATGTTTTGTGTCCTCACCGAGGCATCGTATAATCTAGACGCCTGGATTGTTATCCGGGCAGTGGGAACAACATGATAATGACGCTGCTTTAGGCGGCGTTTCTCTGTAAAGCACGCACTCACTAGCAACATGCGTTGGTGTTCAAGGGCGACTACGCCGTATGTGTGGAATGCTTTATGTTCGTATATCATCCGCGAAAACGGAATCTACGCCACATTTGCTTGTTATTTTATTATCCGCTGCATGCGGATGTTTGATGTGGGTTTGGAAACCTGCGGGAAACCTGGCTAAGTATTCTATGTCATCCCAGTTTGCGCCACGCTTCAACGGAACTGACCCACAAATCATCAGGGATTACAAAGTCGCCGAATCAAAACGTCAGATCTACAGTCTCCAAATGAAAATACTTTCAAATATAAGCATCCCATTTATTGCTAGTTACAGATTATACGGGAAGAATTCGTTATAGTGAGAACTACTTTGGCATGTTCTTTGGAAAACAGTGGTTGGTTTGGACATTAGTGATACTGTCGCTCTACATAAATATACATCGTATAGATTCTGCCCGCGGCAGAGCTATCTTGCGAGAAGTCCTAAAGTGATTTCCGTTGAACAAGTATCATTCTTCGACCTGTTGGATACCCGGCGCGTACAAAATAAAGTTCAAAGACGGAATGAGGAGACTTGGGGACTTACCAATGGGTGCGTACAAATCGGCGATAATCCCCAACACTCTCACTAAAGAGGAAGTGTGGTATGAATCAGATCCAAATAATCAGAAGGGTGAGGCAACTGGTATGCTTAAATTATCACCATGAAGATTATCGTATGGTTTGTATTCTGAATGATACAGTGGAGCAATAAAACTTGAACCAGTGGCGTACGATCAATAACTCACACTTTTTTCCAATGACTACGTGGAAAGTGATGATCTTTGATAATAAGACAATCGTATACAGCATGCGCATCATAGTCACAGTTAACAGCTTTGGTACGTGTTGCGAAGTGCACATAAAGCCATTCCACGCAACGGTACTGCAAGCCTGTTCAATCAGAATAATTCAGGTTACCCTCCAATCAAATAGCCGACGTTTTGAACGGGTGAACCGGATTTGCGCGTGTATCTTGAACGTCAAACGAATAGTCTTTCTCAGACGGTTAGGAAAATTTTTCTGAAGTAAAAAATGTCCAGAGGAAAGAGGGCATATATAATCATCCGTTGTGTTTAGAATGTGTCATTTATCTATGTACTATTCATTATTTTTATTGTTGTTATTATTATTATTCCTCCGTTTATTATTGCCAAAACATTTTCGGCTGCCAAGTCAGCGTAGAGGCCGTCATGTTATTTCTTTTGAAATGTATGTCAAAATGGAGAATCGCCCAAACATTACATCCTTAAGCAAGCGCATAGGCACTGAAAATGCATAAAATGCATATAGTGGATGTTTCCCGATTTTCATGCTGCCCGTCACCAAACCCTGACATTCTCACTAGGGAAGTTTGATACCAAAAGCGGCAGTTCCAATTAATTCAGGCGGCAGACACCGTACCGAATTCTTCCACAATCCATTCGTGCACATGAGGTGATAAAGTCCCGTTTTTCAGAGGGTCACTGATCTTTTTTTAAATCGTGTAGCCATTGAGCTGTCCGCCGACCGGTTGTCTGGCAAATGGAAAATTTCACATTGGGTGGTTGCACCCCAGGTGATAGAATGTCCCATCAATTGGAGTTTTGTTACTTTTGCGTAAGCCCCCATGTAATGGCTAAGTTTCTAAGTGGAATGAAACCATTTTGGACAATCCAGATTGAGGGTTTCAGGATATTACTTCCCTTGCTTGATATCCCGTGTGCCAATTCGAAAAATATGATTGATGTGTGGACGTGGCTGACGAAAAAGCAATCACAATTTTTTCAAAATCTTCAGATTCATTGGCATCTGAGGAGGACGGACGTGGTTACCAAGCGACTCAATACGCTGCTAGCAGTAGAAAGCCGCTTAAAAACCAACCGTTTTGGTTGCTTAACTATGACCTCTCTGTGGCGAACTCGAATATGAATGTTGCAGTTTAGCGTAGATTTTCAGGGTGGATTTTCAGAATTCATATTGTTTCAAGCGCAAAGAGACGTAAATCTGCTGCGCGAAAGTACGGCTACCCTTCTTTTGAAACAACATCATTGCAAGAGTTAATCGAACATCTGCGCTATCCTACCAAACACCATCGTGCAGCAATTTTAATCGAGTTCTTAACAGAAAGTTTAAAGTTAAGCACCTTAAACGGCTTTTCACTGCTAGTGACATATAGACACCAAACAATAGGAACATTCGCGAGGTGCTGGGTTTGGTTTCACGTCTGCCACATCCAAAACTCAATTAGATTTTGTGAAATTTCCACGCTGGATATCAAAACGTGGCTTGAAATATCGCACAAGTCCCAGTCGATGTCTGGATTCCTCGAGAGCTTTAACTTGTTTAGAGAGCTTTCTCACCAGCACGATACATATTCAGGCGTGATTTTCGCATATTTTATTTTCAAAGCCCCGGAAATTAGAACAAACGCCCGATGGAAGTGGGGGTGCGGAGATTGCCAGTAGTCGCACTAAGGCATTTTGTTATGTAAGGATTTTGAAACGAAAATGTCATTTGTGCCGATGCTATGGAAAACGCTTATGTTCGCGCACCGAGTGCGATATACACACTCTAGTTCATAAGGGCGGGATAATATATAGTTATCAGGTGCAACAGTGTATGCATACAAATCCATATACATATATATAGAGACATAAGGCAAAAAATTGTTGCTTTTCCATCCAGGACACTGATTGCCCCGGAAATTAGAACAAACGCCCGATGGAAGTGGGGGTGTGGAGATTGCCAGTAGTCGCACTAAGGCATTTTGTTATGTAAGGATTTTGAAACGAAAATGTCATTTGTGCCGATGCTATGGAAAACGCTTATGTTCGCGCACCGAGTGCGATATACACACTCTAGTTCATAAGGGCGGGATAATATATAGTTATCAGGTGCAACAGTGTATGCATACAAATCCATATACATATATATAGAGACATAAGGCAAAAAATTGTTGCTTTTCCATCCAGGACACTGATTGTAGCCAGCAATTGTCACTTACCAGAAGCCATGTTCAGTTTTCCAGATCTTCAGCGAGACCATTCATGTTACCAGTACAGTAATAAAATTAAGTATATCGCTTGTCTTTGCAGCAACAAGGATGGCGTTGAAGAATTTTCACTACTCGCTTAATCGGTATGATTATCTTCTATAATCACAGCATCAAAGGAGGCATCTACGCGACTAAATGATCCAACTCTTTAAGCTAATCGATGCTGCGTTCTCATGCTTGAATCCAGAACGGATGATGCGTTCATTCGGCGGATCAGCCGCTGTTGATCGTGAGTCGAAATGTACTTCGACCCTTCAGATATTTGCAACGTTTTGTTCGCCGTTGGAGATAATGTGATATTACAGTTTCCACAAAATAGCTAGTTCAGAATGTATATGCTGGTAGAACTAAGTGTACTGGGCATCTTGAGTGACGGAGATATTCACATCTGCCATTTCAAATGACGTAAGCGTAAGCTGACGAGGTTCATCTCAAGTCAAACGGCTGCAGAAATGAAATCAGTTAAATGCAAACAGCAAACGTCAAATGCTGAGACATTATTACCTCAGCCCCGAGGTCATTTGCAGTTTCTCAGTGATATAACGTAATTCACTCTTATGTGCCCTACGTACATCATAGGATTGGTGGGACCATGAACGTTTTTGGATAGTGTTTTATTCAAACACTTTCTAAGCAAGCAAGTCTTTGACGAAAATTTTCACTACAATAACTTTGCAGCACTATGCGTGCACAGTAAGCAGTTCATGGCAGAAGTTTTTTTTGGCACAAATGGACAGATGAATAATGATAAACACAGATCACTAATATATGTCCAAGTTCCTCTGACAAGTTTCCTCACACCCGGAGAAAGTTCTGAAACTTCTGTGGACGAGTATTGTCTCGATGTTTAGGACACACGGGCAAATCCTGACCAGCCGTCTGAAACCTCCGCTATTTGAGTGGGTGGTATCCGGGATTATAGTGATTGGACAGGCTTGCAGTACCGTTGTATGAAATAGCTTCACTTGAACCTTGCAGCACGTACTAAAGTTGTGAATATAAGGTCCGCATGCTGTTTACAACTTTCCTATTTGCAAAACTCAATACCGTGCATACGATCAACGGGAAAAACGGTGGGTTATTCATCACATTTTCGTCGTTCTATTTTATGGCACAACTGTGTCATTGAGAATACAAAACATACAATGATGTTTTCGGTGAAAATTCAAGATGAAGAGTCCACTTGTTCATCTGATTAGTTGGATCTGATTCATACCACATCTTCACTTCGGTGGGCGCTTTGGAAAATGTGGCAAGATAAAATGTGCTGAAACGCAGTATAATAACACAACTGTCCCTGTTCATATGGGGCTGTTGTAGGTTTGAATGGGGCGCCGAGCTCTGTGTGACTGTACACCACTCGGGCCGCATTACGGCTATTTTGCGTCTCCAAGAACTATCCACCGGAGGTGACATATGAACGGAAGCAACAGGGAACACACCGTAAGAAGTACACGTTCGCAGTTCAACAGAATTATGTAGCCCTGTGAATACAGAAGTCCACAGATTAAATCCTTATCAGACTCATCGTGGTCCCTATTGTGGTTGGAAATTCTAGGTTGCCTTAACTGAAAATGGTGTGGGTTCATTTTTTCACTGAAGATATTCTCTACATGAAATCATTTTCGCTTAGAATTATTCTCCTTAGGCATCTTACGGGCATATCTTCGGCATATCTTACGGTTTTCTGAGAAGCTGCCCGATGTTTGAACGCTTCGCCACAGTGTGGTCATATTTGAGGTAAGCTAAAGCCAGCAGAACGTGTCTTTGAATAATGAAAACGGCCCCGCAAAGTCATGTATTGAGAAGTTCCTCTAGTGGAGACTCCTCAGTTGAACGTGTCGCACATCTTGCAGCAATATACGGCCTCCCAACTAGCCAAACATTAATGGCGATATGAGATATTTCGGCAACTCCGAAAGGTTCCTTGGGTTTATTGGTAAAGATGTCACCAAAATCTCAAACCGCATTGTTGCAAATTTACAACCCTTGTTACTGATACTCTTGTAAGTTGATTGGTACGTACTAAGGGTGATTGCATGTAAACCTGGTAAGGATGTTTCTTCAAGACGTACACGAAACATATAATTATTCTGACAAAGGAACATCGTTCCTTAGAAATCAATCTACTGCCTCGAATGTCAGGCAGATCCTGGAATTAACCAATATCACTTGTCTACTTTAGTTGGTTGCCAAAATGTCTGTAGTTGTAGCGGCTTGACATGGAAACATGCCATTGGTTAGTCCCAATAATTACCACATTCTCCATCTCTTTCGGATAGGACGCATTTGTAAAAAAATCTAGGGATAAGTATAATAATGTGTTGACTGGTTTTCATGTCGCATCGAATGGCATTTCCACTAAAATCGTCACCCACCAAAAGTATAAACAGGATATTTCAGATCGCACGACCACGTGAACGATGTTACGGACGGACCCGTGGTCATCCGCTTAAAATTTCCACGCAACAATGATAACAGCTAATAAAAAGGTTACCATAGCCAACATGCTTGCCATTCAACAACAGAAGCTGCAACCATGTTGACGGTCGGTTCAATCAACTATCTCATAATATGAACTCAGTATGAATTTGTGATGAACATCGCTGCTAAGAATTGTGTTAAATGTGTACATAAGATTCACAATGAATCTTCACAGTGGTATCCGTGACCAGTTACTTGTGGCATTCCAACTTGAGGCATTTCAACTAGTTCATGCTGACTGCTTTGGTCCTTTTCCCGGTAAATACTACGCTTCTATTGTTCAGGTTGGATCAACTACGTCTCCAAGTGCCGAATTCACTCAGCAAGCACAGAGGAAAATATTAAGCCATGAAGATGTACCGACTGTAAAGACCGTTTCGAATTATTGAGCATCGATCACCAAGGCAGAACTCCGAACGAATGTCTACACAAATGTGCTGTACTATAAAAATGGAAGTAGTTACACGGAATACAAAATTACAAACTTCAACGGTTTTCGACAAAGGGTGAGGTACTCCAAAAGGCAAGCAAAGCCTATATGGATCAACAGTCAACGCGTGACCGAAACCACGTCTAAAACTCATGAATTAGAACAATATGTAGCTGCCCAAGGTTTTGGTACAAAAATAGTATAATCAAAGCGGCGAAAACGATGTGCGCGGTAACGAAAACGGAAAACATAGACGTCTTGTAAAACTGAAATAGGGTTCAATTCCACCAGTCCGAAAAGGGCGTTCCATTTGAATTGTTAACCGGGAAGACAGTCATTCAAGATCGGAGGTAATTTTAAATATCTATGAAGTTGCAACACCGACGTTTTTGGTCAGTGATAACGGCACACATTTCACTGCAAAATTCCTCGAGGAATGGTTGAAGGGTCTTGGATGTCGACATGTATTTACTGCTCCACGACATCCCCAGTCGAAGGAATTGCTGAGAATTCTGTCCGAAAACTAAAGTCTGCAATTATTCCACTCTCTCCTACTACTTTTGTGGAAATGGACCATGGGATTGATAATTTTCTAATGCAACACAGGAACGCCGTTTATTCCGTTACTGGGAAGAGTCCCGCGCTCCTATTTAAATCTCGTTCGTTTTGCACAAGTCTTAACTGTGCCAAAACGACTGACGTTACATTTTTCAAGGGTAATGATTTACGACCTGCTACAGGAAAAGTACTTTCATTAAATGGCAAACGGATGGTCAGAATTCTCGAGTAGAATGACCTATCTTGTCACCGGAGACACATCGACCAGGTTTAGTTCAATACCACAGGGGAGTTTGTTAACAGCACTCCTGCTGTTTCAAACACTAATGAATCTTTTGTAGATGATCTTATGGTATCCGAACCAAACGTTGTATCTGAAGATCACGCAACCTGTGTAGAGTCTGAATTTTCCATTCCGAGGAGATCCAAAGATTACGATCAAGAACACCACTGGACTATAAACATCCATACGCTCAGTCAAGGTGTGGCGCATGTGATTAACATGACTGATACTCTATTCATTGCTCTATTTATTATTCTCTTGTTTTAATACCCCATATGCTGTATATATACGCCTATTCGAATACATACGTGCTATTTGTTATGCCACACTGAATTCTGAACTTCTGGTTCGTCTGGTTATCCCGATATACGTCCGGAACTTAATTCTCACAAAATTTCAATATTATCCGAGCTAACTGCACTGGTGTCTTTGCAGGGACCCTTTCCTAGACAGAAGTCTCATCTATTTCTTGGAAATATTTTTTCCGTTGCCCGCGTAAAATTGAAACCTTTGCAAGCGGAAATAGTGACCTCAGGTGCAATTTTCTAGGGTTGTTTCGTTTGATGCCTGCCCAAATTCTGAATGGAGGTGAAACAATACTTGTGGAAGTTGAATTCGACAAATCACGGGTGCTTAGATACGCCAAACGCATTGTGTATATGGCGAATGTCGTGTAGTGATAAACGGAGAAATGGATATCCAAGTTTCATTGCAAACAATATTCGAAGGCTAGGAAAATGGTGATGCGCAGCCTTAATGGGAAAAGCTGTGATGAAACTGGGCAAATTCATTGTTTCGGGCAAGGAATGGAAATCAAAATATTAAAACAGTTAAGGAATTCAGGTTGAAAGTACTGTTAGGCCAAAACCTGCCCCGTGATTTGGTGAATATAAAAAGCTCTGTTCTATATCTGCTAGACCACCGAAGAACCACCTTGCAGCAGTACAAATTAGCGCGGTTTGCGTCTGTTATTCATTATTTTGCCTTGATTCTTTGGCAAAGTGCGTGTGTTACCACGATTCTCAACCTCTGCTAAAATGCATCATGATGATTTGTTTGAAATACTCAGTGTGCGTTCCAAATTTATTGAGGCCATCACTTCGAAATACAGAGAGGAGATTTCTCGTAAATAACCCAAATTACCAGCTCTTTGTAGAATTGTTATCAGAATGTCGCCGGACACAAGCTGGTATGCGAACAGTTTGTTGAATTGCCATGGGTAGTCGATAGTATTAGTATCTTCACTAATCCGCAAATACTCGTCGAAAACTAGAGTCGCCTTGGTGTCATCACAGAGGTCGAACGTACTCTAAACTACACTAAGTCAAAGTACGCGACCGAATGGTTATGTGCTTGGACCTTTCTATTGGCCTGTTTTGGTGGAGCAATCGAAAGTTTGTCCCACCCAGCGGAAGCACATTTGCACGGTCAACGCCTCAAGCCAGCTCAAATAACAACAAAAACTGCAAACACAGGCATTCAGTAGTAAGGTAATTATGCAGCAAATGTGGGTAGGTGACTACGTCAGCTACCGCGCACAATCCCCACCAATCGATGAAATAAAGGACTTGTCTTAAGTAACTTAGGTATATGCTTGATACTTGTGGTAGACAAGTTGCGGGCTAAGCCAAGGTATTGACTTCGCGGTTTAAGGAATATGTGCTTTCAGTTGATGACTTGATTTTCACGCGGTTTTATCTGAAAGATTCACTTGGAATAGACGACCATTTTGTTATCTCCAACCACTCATTTTACCGACCGCGGATCATCAAAGAAATTATCAACACCCTTCTGTAAATTTATTTGCTTATACCCTCTGGCACGTGGAGTGTGGGTACATAAAACCTACGTGTCCGAATTTAAGCGTTTCAATGTGGTGATCGTCATGCTCTATCGCAGATTGCGCGCAATTAATCTGCTCACTTGGTGAAAAAGAGTGTACGGCAACTTTTCCACGTCGGTTGCACGAAGTCTGCATTGTGGTGACACAATCAGGCACGAAAACGATTAGAGAGTTACCTAGGCTTGTCCTACGCGTATTCTTTTAGGAACCGAGCGTGCACATTTTCTTCTGCCTTAAATAGTTGCTGAGTAAACTTTGCTACTCTTTATCCATGCTGAGCAAGTAGTTATTTACATTTGGTATTGCAGTCATTCTTCCCCCTCTGATGAGTGCTGCCATCAATGTATGATTTGTGTCCATTAGAAAAAAGCTGAAGTCTTGGAATAATGAAAAAGCATCAACAAAGGCTCACAAAACGCTGCCAGTTCTAGGCATCTTTACTATATTCACCACATCCATCGACAGTTAATTTTCTTCAGTCATGAAAAAATATCTCCATCCGAAAGATAATAAATAGTATTAGTTAGTATATTGAGCAAGTCCTCCGTACAATAATGGCATTGTATTTCCTGGTGGATAGCTCATATATCGCGATCTGGACCATCTTGTTCTAACGTGCTGAAAAATCGTGCGTACGCACTCACATAACTATACACCAAAACCTCATATCTCATCAAATAGCGAACAGTCCGAATGAAAGTATGTTTGTAACAATTATATATTCATAACCGGTGTTCAGTTGCAAAACAAACACATTATGGTTATCTATCGTGATTTATCTATATGTGAGTGGATTCTTTGACACATGTGCTTGAAACATCGCTCACGCTGCTTCGAATGTCGTCTCAAATTTGAACGAGATTTGAAAGCACACTTGCGCAACTGACAAGCATACAGCCTCTCCCCTGTGTGCACGCGAACGTGGTCCACTAGTGCAGATTCGGAACGTAAGCGTTTCTCACAAGTCTGGCATGTAACTATTTTCCGTTTCAATAGTCCTGAATACTCAGCGGTTCCCGCGAGTCCAATGCTCTTCGATCATATGTTTCTGCTTACTTTGCAGCCATTTGAAACACAAATGACAGAAATCACATTTGTATGTCCCCAGGCCCGTATGTGCTACAAAGTGTAACCTAAGCTTACTGCAGAAGTGAAATCTTTTTGAGCGTGTGGGACACTAATACGAATACACGGGAAACTCGGAGTCTATGCATGAATCCATTTGTACATGGGTCGCACTATCTGATTGCGGTTCGCATGTCGCGGCTGTACAACTCGTTTTCGCTCTTTCCAGAGCATCATATTCATCAGCATCGATTATGTGACGTCGGGGGTTATTACATACAGACGTGTATATGTATTTCACATATTTGCTAAATGTCACATACTGTCGGCCAAATCGAGTAGTGTATCACCCAACCAAATAAGAGGAGTAAGGCGTCTGTAACGCAATTAGGATTCCTTTTGCAGCCTTAATACCTGAGGGTTTCACGATTCATATTTATGTATGCACCAGCGTTCCATTATTCAACTGCATTTCGCTGGATGTCAAGTCAGGTAAACTCACTGTAAGCTGCGAGACGCACTGTACCACCTGTCGAAGTAATCTACATTCCTCCCCATGCGTGTAGACTTACGGGCAGGGAGATTTGTTTCGATAGTGAGTGAATCGACTGGTAGCCGCAATCCTCAAAAGCCCTTGAGGCTTCGAAACCCACAATGATTCTTGATTGCTTGATCCAGCGACGTTTGTGATGACCTTCCATCCAGCCCTTGCTTTTTTTATTTTTATTATATGACCCTACGAATATATTTCTAGCCTTCATTGCATTTTGCCACACAAAACTCACCGGGGATTCAGTAACTGTTTTCTGCTCCCGTTAGGAAATTGCCCTATGATGAACAGACAGGCTGAGCAGGAAAGAAATTACATATCAGTTATATCTTCTGCAAAATGTCATGCTGGTGTTCATTAGTAGTCCAGATTTGCGCGCTCCAAACCGCCGACTTGACTGAGGGGTGGTCAATCGGGTACTTCGGCATTTTGGTACTTTAAGGAAAGTCAGATTCCTGGAATTAACCCGAGAATGCACGACACCTACTCAGACCCTTAAACTGCGTCAAAATCTGAATATGTATGCCGATATACATCTGAACCAGTCAGTCATTCAACCAATTCAGCGAAGCCGACGAGTGTTCATGCACGCCACAGAAGCACCACCGAATTCGACCAGCACTTAGACGTTTCACACAAGCATGATCGATGTTGACAGAGTTCACTTAACGCCTGGATCAAAGTCAGAAACTGATCTTTAAAAAGCCTGATGCCCCTGTGATTTTCCAATTCGCTTTTCTGGAATAAACTCGTTGTTGCTGAGTTCTTTTCTGGCACAAGGCCACAGCGTGGGAACAGCAGTCAGATATAACAGGTCCCCTGGTTGGTTTTAATGTGCGACAAGTAAAATAGGAGCTTTTGTGTTGCATATCTTGCCTTTTTGTCTCCAGCACAATGCTTCTCTTGTTGTAGTCAATTGTTCTTTCTCCTCCTTCATATTGAGGGTGATTTTCCTTTTGCATACCAGCAAACCAAGTTGCTGGATACCATTGCGAAAAATAACAAGTATTTCTATAGCGGCCAATGGCTAGTGTAAGCAATATCTGTTGATACTATTACCTAAGTGTATCGAAAATTAACAGATGCACGGCGTCCCTACTTCAGAAAATCTAAAGCATTCGACAGAGACCGCGTTTAAAAAATGAACCTGAAAGCCACATGAACTCTACATAGTGCAATTTCAGGCCACGGAAGGTGCACACCGTCCCCGGGTGTTCATGTTATATCTCGTATACTTCTGTATACCCGCATCCGACGTCATGCTAGTCGCCTTGATGGTTAAGATGGGGTTAGTTTCACCAGGGAAAACGTATGAATTGACGCTTTTCGTACGGCTGCTTACAGCGTCCTGCAACTAAACACGAAGTTACCAAAAGGCGGTTTTACATTAAATCGCAAATTGTTTAACAGCGAAGCCGTTGGTGTCGCACGAAATATTTTGGCTCTAATCAAAATAGGCTAAATGAGGGACATACCAACAGGCACGAAGTAATCGGCTGGTTGAATGCACCTGCTGAGCAGAAAAAACGGCGTACGTGTGAAAGATGCAGCATAAACGTCACCGGCATATTTCTGATGTAGGTACGCATGACTAGAAATTTGAGCCTGTCGAAAATGAATAAATTAGCCATCATACA
>NW_008751711.1:1153619-1177024 GCF_000715545.1 Opisthorchis viverrini
ACTGAGGAAGCAGTCTTGTTAAATTATTCTAAAAGAAATAATTCAAGGATACAGACGAACAGCAAATTCAAACCTCGAACAGATTCTCGTGCCTCAAATCCATCAACACGTCACTTCACAGATCGTAACCTTAATCCGATGGCTCAAAAATTTGGGAAATGTGAGTCTTGTGGACAAAACCATTCCAGATATTCATGCCCCCACAGACGAGCGAAGTGTTTTATCTGCTGTAAAACAGGACACATTCAACTTATCTGTAAGTATAAAAAAGTGTGTCACTTAACTTCTGACCATAATACTGACGTGAAGGCAGCATTTGAAAATATTTCTACTCTTTCTCCATCTTTTTTGTCCCAAAATTCGTCACACGCTTTTAAAACGTTGACATCCGCTTCTGGTCAAAAGCATGACTTTATTGTTGATACTGGTAGTGTTGAGCCCATCATTCCACCATCAGATCTAAACGCATTCTACCTCAGTGTCGTGATAGTGCATAAAGATGTTACTATTCGCGGTAATACTGGACATTCTGTACCTCTAATTGGTAGTTGCTCAACCCCTGTGAGTTTACATAAAGGTACCTCTACCGATTGTAAATTTTTGGTTTCAACGTCGGGACCATCGATTACCGGACTCAAAATTCTGCGCTCACTGCAAAATAGCATCACCTGATTGACTTCTTTGAATGCGAATGAACTCAAACAAGTGATTCCTTAATGTTCTAAGGCAACAGGTGGCATGCGTATTTCCAACTTAAGGCTGGAAGTTACAGTAGAGCCTATATTTCTTAAGAAACGAATTATTCTATTTGACTTACGCGAGCCTGTTCGTCAAGCATTAAATTGGATGTGCTCGAAAGGAATGCTGACTCCTCTCGAATCATCGAATTGGGCAACTCCGATAGTTGCCCAACTGAAGGCTGGCGGTATTTCTCCGAGAATGTATGCTGACTACTGACTCGCGCTAAATACGCAATACTGCAACTAACATGCACCACGGAAGAGCCAGAAGATGGACTTTAGGGTTTAACAGGTTCAAGTGTGTTTTCAAATGCCCGCATTGGAAGTTGCAAAGTCACTGTTGGTGGAAGACACATGTCCGTTTATTTGATGGCAAAATAATGAATGGAGTCTGTTCTGTGACCAGTTCACGTGAGGTAGGTTCGACACCAAAGTCAGCAAGCGTCAGGTAATCGAGAAAAATCAGGATGTTGTCACGGGGCCAACATAAATATCGTGTAGGTACACCTTTTTACTGAAGATATTTCCTCGCGGCGGGAAGTAGTCTGACTCAGAAACAACCCCATTTGATGCGGTCGTACGTTGTACTTACGATCTGTATGAACGCGGTTTGGTATACATGGTTATCACAGCGGACCCAGCAAAACACACGGCGAGGAGATAGCAAGAATACTTTTGAACCTGGATCGTATGCTCTCATTAGACATATATTTCCTCGTTTCGGGTGGCAGCCGTATGGGAAAATCCTCCTCCGAATGGGACTGTTGACATATGTGTGCGCCAATACAAACATAAGTCACTGGAGAAGTACCTGACCAACGCACGTCCACGTCAAAGATGCCGCTTACCCGAATCGACGTTAACAGCATCTGCAGATATCATCGCCAATGTAGGACAGGTTTTGTGAGAAAACTCCATGGAAGGAGTCCTCCCTCAAATATGGTCGATAGTGATCATGTGGTATTATTCATTTGCTTTTAGAATGAATGGAAATCACACTGTTGCAGTGGCATGTGACCAACACGGTAAGTTTTTCCCGCAGTTAGAAGGTTGGAAGGAATCTAAGATTTTCTCTTACGGCTGGAGATGCACTGGTTTTGTATGAACAAATGTACGGTAAGACTCGGAAAACGTATAACCTAGGTTGACACAATCGATTGTGAACACCCGGTTGAGTAGGATACCTGTGGTCATCAATGTTATCACAGTCCTTTGGAGATACGGAAAGGTGTGTTAGTTGTTGATCGTGTTTATCAAAGGGATCGTGATCAACTAAGTGCTTAAAATCAAATGTTTTTAGTTTTACCGCCATTACCGATCTCTTGCGGCCGCAAACACCAAAGAATATTCCAGTAACTTCCAGTCTTGTTTCCCGCAGAACGCGTTGGACGATTTCCACCATATTTACGAACCGAATGGTGAGTTTCCCGGAGACTGAATGGCAAACAGAATTGTCCGAATTATGTGGGTGTTAGCAGGTGCCTGATTTGCATTAATTTCCACACAAAATTTCGGTGGCTTGCAGAATCCGTCATAGTTTAGTAAAAAAAATCAGTAAGTACCATGCGGCTGAACGCGTTTCATCGGGACTCATCGTGACTCATCGTGACTGTTCATGTGTAAAACGTGAGGAAATTTGATTTTCAGAATTCGTCCAATTGCTGGCTATATTGCTCAAGCACTTTAGTGAAAACAAGTGGTCAGCGTGAGCATACATGCTAAAGTTTGGCCTCTTTTGTGGTATTGGAATTTCATCAGGTTTTGGTCTCTGGAATTTTTTTCTGACTGTCACAGGAATTGCGATCACCGCGAATTCACAATGATATATTTGGTGACTACGGTGGCTTGGTCATGAGAAAGCCATTTGTGAACAATATTCACACCTCGGATTAGTCATTCTGCCTGGGGAGCAAGAAGTTCGCTTATAGTCTAATAGCAAAGGCGTGTTCCTTCAGCAACCCTTCAACCGAAAGTTTTCAGCAAAGCATCTTTTGTCACAGCAACCGGGAATAATTCGTTTAAATAAACTGAATCACTATTGGATGATTTTATTGAACTCAGATAGCAGGTTTAGTTAGACATACATTTTGGGACGCTAGAACGGTGTCCACCAATACGCTTCTTGCCGAATGATCGGGACTAACTACGATCGCAGCTGATAACCAATGAGGAAATGCATGTCTTCGGATTCGCCCATGAAGTACTGCGCTGGGCAAATACGCCTTGTGTGGTTACTGTTTGTGGGTTGTCTTTTCCTCCACACTCCTGACATATTGACCGCATCTCCCGGAAGGCTTACAATTAAGGAATGATCATCTTTACCATAGACGACGATGAGCTCGTTTGCCGCTATGTCTCAGCGGGGAAAGTGAACTGGTGATTTCCACCTGTAAAAGTGAGGCGAGGCCGTGTGTATTAGGCGTACGAGCATATATGTCCAAAAATCTCTAAACCTTGAGACAGTATATTAAACGATTTAACTATGCCATCATGGACGCTCGATGAAGTCGACATACGTCGGATAACAACCGTCTTGTTGACTTTGTTAGATCTGCGGCGAGACCAGTCAATTTAGAAGTACGGTATTCAAATAAGTTACACTGTTTTTATAAAGCGTTCATCCAGCAAAAATGATTTTATCTTTGCGGTAACGCAAATGGTGTTTTGGGCTATAATGTACAGTAATAACATAAAAGTACGTTTTATAGCGAATCGTTAGTGCACCGTCACGTTTGGACCCTTAACTTATGACCAGGGAGACAGAAATTCAGCCACAATCTTTCGTGATGCATAGGATACTTGCTATCTTACACGTCAGCCTTGGTCTTCCGGAATAAGTGAAACTTGGTAGGGCTTCATTTGATCTATCCCGTTTACAATCATTCGGATGCTAGCAGAATCCGTCATGGTCTAGTCAGAAGAGTGGGCTCATTGGGCTGAACGCGTTCCATCAGGGCTCATTATGACCCTTCATCTAGATAACGCGGGGAAAATGAGTTATCAGAGTTTATCTTAATTTCTGGATGCAATTTTCAAGCACTTCGGTAAAATCCTTTACTGTCTCGTTTGTTAAAGCACGTGGCCAGCATGTGTGCAAATAGCCATAATTGCCATCTTGCATGATCTTCAAATTTTCTCGGTTTTTGGTGCTTTGATTGTTTCTGACTGTCACGAGAACTGTGATGACCGCGGGCATAACAAGAATATATTTGGTGAATGTGTTGACTTGCCCATGGGAATTCTATCTTTGAACAATACACGTTTCCCAGAATAATAGATTCCAACCTCAGAGCAATTCCTTAGAGTATCTACGCTAGCGTACCCAATACTATCGTGCAGCATTCTTATTCGATTTTGTCACAAAGATTTCCCCGTGAAGCACCCAAAACGACTGACTTACCGAAGACTTCCGACTGCTAGCGGCGTATTGATTTACGTTGTAACGACCTACTTCCTCTTTTATACATTTGGGAGATACAGGAATCGGTTTGCGTCTGAACCACGGAGACGCAAATCATATTATTTGGGATGTGCCCACGGCATACCAAAACGGTGTCGCACAACTACGAATTGGCTTTTGGATTTTTTAAGAGCCTTCCGCTTGTTAAGGAGGATAACACACCTGAAATATTAGAAATAAGCTTGTTTGCTATCAACCGCCATTGATTAGGCTGTCAGTGGTAAAGTTTTGTGACGCACAACATGCGACTCGGGAACCGGTCACCTACGCTTTCGTTGTGGAGTTTTCTCACCGAGTATCAAAACGGGCTTGGAATATCGCACAACCAAAGATCGGTTTCTTGATTTTTCAAGAGCGTTTCCCTTGTTCGGAAAGCTTAATCACCAGCTTGGAGGACATATAAATGTGATTTATGTCCATCTTATTTCAAAACTCTCCGGAAAAAGAAAACGGCACACGGTGGATGGTAGTGTGAAGAGATCGCCCATAGCGGATGCACCAGGACATTAGTGTATGCCGACCCGATGGAAAACGTATGTTTACGCGTCCTCATCCCTAAGTGGGAGAGACTATGTTCTTGTCAAATGTGAAAGTATATACTTATAAATCCCCACACATTGAAATGACACGTGACACACTGTTGTCGAAGACGCTGCTTGAAATCGGCACGTGTCGCTTACCAACCGTCATGTACTGCAGTAAGATAATCCGCAGTAAAAATATGGTAATGAAATTAATTACTCCAATTTAATGACATTTTCAACTTTTGCGAAAGATTTGGTCCCCGCGGCACCACAGATGGTGTTTTAGAGTTTCGTATCTTGTTTTATTGATAGAACTATACTTCATAATCAAAGCCTCAACGGATGGGTCAACACGACTAAGTAATCGCACTTATACTCGATAACCGATAGTGGGCCCTCATATTCGGACCTGAAACTTTCGATCGGGGAGACAGAAACTTTGGCACATCATTCTTGCTACACAGGATGGGCGCTATCTCACAGGTCAGCATTGGCTGCATGGGAGGAATTTAGTTACAAGAAATAAGCCCCAACCAGAAAGACGGAAAAAATGCGGACCATAAAAAGACATGACGTGTGATATTTCTAGGTCATCGTATAATAATAAGCTCTTCCTCATCATTCTTTCAACGAAATTCAGAAACGCCAAAATTGCAGCTAGAGTTTGATAGTGTCATCAAAGTGTCAGCTTTGTTACGGCTGGTATCCAAAATTTACTCACGCGGAAACCCGAAACCTAAGATTCTGGTACTCCTGCATTAATGGTCCACGGTTGAATGGATCAAAACACAGTATTTGTGAGCTTTCTGTTGCCCGCCGATTATTCTACCTTGCTTGTTCATTATGTTTCGCTTAATAGCAATACAGTCCAATGGATATAAAGCTTTTAATTGTACTTGAATTTGTTTCGGTCCACACTGCACCACAGTGATTGGAACAATCCCATTGAACATGTCACAAGCTTCGACATGAGAGTAAGAATAGTTTCACGAGATGAGGAAACTCCACTCAGAGGAGTCCCTTTAAACCGCCAAACAAATCCGGCTATGCGATGCGGCCTTTGTGATTGAAGTAAGGGTAGGCTCATAGTTAATGGTGAAACCATTCATTTGGCTGATCTGCCACTGGTGCTCAGCGGTCGACATATGCGCTGAGTTTTTCAACACCCGCAACGTTATGGTTTCGAGTTAAAGACCAACTGGCATTACTTCTGCCACTGGGTTTTTTTGGTCCAGAGTGTTTGCAAAAGTAGGACAAAAAGTGTAGGGCAACTTGGGTGACGGAACTACCTATGTCTACTGTTTCGAATGAGGTAGGTGTAAGATGACAATGTTCGTCCCTAATCAGACTGCTGCAGAATCCAAATCATTTAAATGCACATAACAAATGTCAATCCATAAGACAAAATAATATCTCAGCCCCGATCTGGTATGAATTAATGGAAGTCTCTGTTTTATTCCTTACCGGCATCATGGGATCGTTGAGAAAATAAAATTCTTAGGTAGGAATTCTCTGGCAAATACTGACTTCGGAGTAGTGCGAATGTCCAATTTTTTGGTAGAAAGAAATGGACGATTAATGATAATGGTAACAAATAATGATAAATCAATAGTAAATGGATAAACTATTGTAGAGGTAGATTCAACACAGAATTGGTATCTAAAATAAATTTTTACACCAGGAAAAAATTCCCAACCATCCGAGAACGAGTATTCGTTTGATGTTCTAGATCCACGCACAAATACTGGCCACGCGTTCAAAACTTCTGCTATTTGATTGGAGGGTACGATGAATTGTACTGATTGGGCATGATTGTGTGCAAAGGCGATATTTAAACCTCGCAACAGGCACTGGAGCTGTAAATTTTGCCTACGATGCGCATGTTGTTTGTGATTTGCTTATTCACAAAAATCATCGCTGTCCACATGGTCATCGGAAAAAAGTGTGAGTTATTGAAAATATTGCCCTCGTTCACATTTGATTGTCCCACTGTGTCATTCAGAATGCAAGCCCTACAATAATGTTCATGACGATAATTTAAGCAAACAAGTACCCATGCTGTCCTGATTATTTGGATGTTTCATACCCCACTTTCTCTTCAGTGAAAGCGTTGGCCAATCTCGTCGATTTGTACGCACCCATTGGTAAGTCCCCAATTTTCTTCGTTCCGTTAGTGGACTTCATTTTGCGCGCACCCACTAGAACACATATTCTGTTATCCAACCGGTCAAACAAATTAGTTTTCCAAATTAGTTTCCCCCATAACTTATTAATTTCGTATTATCTGTAGCTAGCAATCAAGCGGATGCTTAAATTTGAAGAAATTTACATTTGACGACTGCAGAGCTTACGTTCACATTCCACGGTATGGTATTCCCGGATGATTTTGGGGCCAGTATCATTGCAGCACGGCGCATACTGGGATGATATTGGGAGGGAAATTCTTCCACACATCTGGCGGAGTCTCCCTTGAACCCCAACGCACGATTTTTAGAGGAACGCTGTCAAAAACGGTGTCTTGCCAAAGCCCCAACAATCCCACTTAACCCTCATAAGTTTGCAGGCAGCTAGATTATAGAATGCCTATGTGGGGACTCAAATCACTGTCTGGTACTCAGAAGTCTGTGAGGAATAGCGCTGTGCTGCAAATGCCCAGGGTGTGGACTGGAGCAGCATGGGCTTTTGTATAATTGTGTTAGACGTCTTGAATGGTGTCTTGCATAAATCATATACCCTGAATGACTTGGTAACATATATTATCGCCCCACATACCGCCGTATTCATGAAGCGATTTACCGTCTTGCGCGGGCACTGTCTTTTTACCCGGAATAAGAATGCATAATCTTGGCTTTCCAGGAAGAAGTAACGCTGACAATGTTGTCTACACTGCAAAATTCCTGGCGTGGTTGCCAGCGATCATAACGTAGCTGATACACGTTATTCCCCTTTGATAGCAACCGTACACATTCTCAGGTTTCCTCATTGTTTCTGCACTGTACAATCAAATTTCTCAAATTATCATTGCTTAAACAACAGTGGATTAGAAAATACGATATCCATTCTGTCACGGTTGACGGAGTTTTCTGTGTTCATTAGACAAGGGTTCATTTGTGCTGCTTTATTTTATCTGCTTATAAAACCTTTGGAAAGTTTCGTATGACCATCGAAAAATATCAACAGAAATTTCCGATGCTAGTTTTGAAAACCAATACTAATCATTTAGCCATACAGTGGCCTGACGGCTAGTGATTACCCGTCGGCCGAATTGGTTGGACGCATAGTCCCGTGCAACTGGCGTGGGCGAAGTTGCCAGTCGACACTTTTCTGACCGTGGTGTTTTGGAAGCTATCAACAGTTACCCCAGGGCATATATCGCAATTTTTTAGAAAAGAAACTCTCAGATGTATGTACTACTGAAGGCTGTCGAACGTACTTGAAGACGCCAGCTAAAGGGACGTGCACCTGTGGGTTATTTCATTGGTTTGTAAAAGACTAAAACTAAGTGATCTCAGCATATGTTCATGCACTCTCATTGCAGTAAAGCTGACTGAATATCGTCCAAGATATCAGGGTGCGTTTATTGGGACTATGAAATACCTGGAATACATATCATTCAGATTCAAAACGTTAAGTCCATTTTGTGGAATGCAAATTGATTTTTTTGTTCTCTGTACTGCGGAAATGCACTCTGAAATTTGGCCGAACTTCAAGAAAAGAGAACAACAAATGAAGCCAAGTGAACTATTTTGGTGAGCATATGAAAGAAGGTTTCCATTGGGCCAAACTAAACAGCAGCTTGAATCAGGAACAGTTCGGATGAGCATGTGAGCAAGAACAGACGAACCGGGCTGATACCTTTCGAGATGTCCCATTGAATTCTTCAAAATTGGAATCACCGGGATGAACGCTAAATCAGACCGGTCTGAACACTGTAACAAGCTCCCAACACGATGCAACATACAAGAATCATGTACCCATTTCAATCTTGAATGTGACAAATGACAAATTTATTGCACAGATACAAGTTCCTAGATGAAGAATGTAGGTACTTTTTGAAGACCACAACTCACCAGACACAGACAGACAGATACCTCCTGCAGCAGATTGTTTGATTATGTGTTTACCGTGCCGGCTCGAATGTTTTTACGCGATATCCACAGGATTGATGGTTTCATTTTATTTCAGATGCTGAATTTTACGAAACCTTTCGGCAGTCAACGATGGCTCCCACCTACGGCGCCTCCCCACATCATGCGATGACTCGGAAGCATGAACACATTGGACAAACACAGGAGTGTAAACCACGTAAAATGCTAAACCAGTGTCCAATATGCCCAAAGGTGTTCCCATACGTCAGCTGGCTTTGTCAACACATGGAAACGCATTCGAATTCTAGGCCATTCAGTTGTGATTTCTGTGCATCCACCTTCAAGTCACTCCGAAGTCAAAGGGGTCACATGATCGATAAACACCTCGACAGATTGGCAGCCGGTGAACGCACGGGGAACTCAAAAGACACAAAGCTACTGAATTGGCAAATCTATTTATGTCATTATTGTGGTAAAATATTGCGAACGCAAGCTGCGTTGAATGCACATGCTGATGTCCACACGGGAGAAAGACCGTATGCTTGTGAAGTGTGCAACACTGAATTTAAGACTCCATCCCTTTTGACGAGGCATACAAAGCAATGTCGACGAAAGTCCACGAATGACACTTGAGTGCTGCCAGCCGTTGTCTTTCATGTAATGTGGCATTGCTTTCCCCGATGTACATCAAACAAATCGCAAATGCATGAATAATATTTAGTTCGCTGTAATGTGAGCGGTCTTCATTGTTGTGTGCAGTTGCTTCGTCGATGGGATGTAGAGAGACATTGAACGCACTTATTATTTTTTATGGTACTCGGATCAGGAGTTGATGGCACGCAAATTACCGAAGCAATCGCTCCAACGATGTCGCCCATGAGAGTACTGAGGTGGATTTAACGTATTTTTTTCAAAAAAATCAACTGAACTGTAAAGTAGATGACGTTTCGGCGCTAACTTCAAATAGGTCTCTCAAATCAAGCAACAACAGAACGATTGCAGAACTCTGTCGACAAAACAGCTTATTTGTTGGACACTTTTTCGTTTCTTGTTTGAAACGGTTTTGATAGCCTAATTTGAACCAGGATCCCGTAGAACCTCTTCATGCATATGCCCTGGTGGCTGAAAAAATGGTTGTGACAGAATCTGGTCGACGTTGAAAATTAAACACGAAGGCGCGATTTTGATTATATCACGTGAAAGTGAACTAATGCAAATTACGTTTCGTCCGATGCATTTTACGGTGATTGTCGACAAATCAAATTTGAGTTACTTTGAAAAGCGAGATTACTCACGCTTTTCTCGCAGTTATATAATTTTCCCGGCTGCTTTTGCTGATCCTTTACGAAGGATAGCGAGAACAGCTCCATAGACATGTTAGCTGAAAATTGCATTGCCAAGTTGCTCACAAGTGGCAACGTAATTCCTCAGTGAAACCTTGGCGCGTAGAGTGGATTCGGTTTGCTAGCACTGGGGATCCCCTGAAACATTCCTGTTGGCTGTAAATCCAGCACAGATTTTATGTATAAATCATGTTATCCTACCGGTCCACGGATAGAAATATTCACTTTTCCTGCTTAGAATAAGATGTTGGTTTTCACCGCGAAATTCTATACAAAAATTCGGTAAGAAATAGCAAGATAATAGAAGCAAAATATTTTTGGTTTCACAGAATACTTCAGCATAAAGTTACGGATAGTCAGAGGAAAGTATTTTCGGTTTTGGCAGAGCATCTATTGCATTGCAATCAGTGCGCGCGAAACCGTGAACGTTCATCTTAACCTACTATGCGGTAAATTTGGAGCGAGTCGGAGGAAAATTTTCCACATCAAAGCACTCCAGAAATTCACATTATGTTCCACAGCATGGGTGAAAGAAGTGAAAAGCCTATATTCCGACGGCGCGCAAAATTTCGAAACCCCAGTCAGCCGTCCAAATCTATGATGAAGCTTCCGGTCGTTTGCGCAGCGGAAATCCGAGGAAAAAGTTGTATGAATGTATAAGCTAGGGATGTGTACTCTAGAAGTCCCGGGGCCAGAGTGCCGTGTGTCAGGTGCAGATGTAGCATTCTGCAAGCTGTGCAAGGTAAAATTTACGACCGTCTAGCATGTCAGGAACTGGTACTTTTTGTAATCACAGCAGATGGCGTGAAAGTTGCCGGACGTGTTTGGGTGAGTTGTACCACAGATGATTCGAGTGCTGGTGGCCCTTGTAACGATGTTGTGTTTCATCTCTGTCTGACCATGGAAAATAGGCATTGGAATCATTTGACATACGTATTGCGCTTACTGCATGTCCAATAGAACATAGCTTCGCACGATTTATTCAACAAACTATGCGTCCTATATACAATGTATTTGAGCATGAGGTGGTTCTCAAATTTCAGTTAGTCGGGCTTCTCGGTCTATCTTTCCAAGGGATTTCAGTAATGCCCAAGCGAAAATGAGGGGCTGCCTCAAAAATTTTGTTTGTTTCATGGTAATGACTAGCAGTATATTGAAATAATTTCGTTAATGTATCTAAGAGTGATCGAAGGGAATACCATTGAATGAACGGGTGTTCCAGACGTTCGAAAACGGTACCCTATTGCACGAATTAGCAACCACTGCCATTGAAGAAAGTGCTTCAAATATTTTTTAAGGCAATGATGCGAATATACTTCTCAAGGGTTGGTTGAGGTCAGAATGGATCGCTGACCCAAATTTTCTCTCAACTGTCGCTTCCATGTCGATTTCCTGACCGCTGAGGGTCGAAAATATCTTGTGAAAAATTTTGCTCGGGGAGTGTCAGGTAAAGGTTTCTGATGCGGTCCCGTATCCCTCACCCGCATCCCATTGAAGTGAAGTAAAACCACACTGATGCAGAGTGGATTGCGACAAACACGTGTAGTTTTTGCACAGTTTGAAAGCTGGAGAGAATCGGGAGTTGTCATGATTGGCTGGAGATGCTCTGGTGTTGTGAGAGCAAATGTACGGTAATGTTCAGAGAACGCACAAAGATCATGGGCACGGTTAAGCGTGAACAGCAGCCTGAGTAGTTTCGCTTCGTTCGCTAGTGTTATCACGGTCAACTAGAGATACTGAGCGAAGTGTGATAATGATCTTCGCGTTTATGGTTTCTCGTTTTTCAGTGTCACTTACAACGTAAACGTTTACAGTCTTCGAGACATCATACAAACGTTGCAGCCACACACCATGAGTATCTCAGTGGATCTCACACATTTTGGGTTCTGTGCATTTTGGAACAGACGTACTGGATACTCCACACCATATTTATGCACCCGCTGTTGACTTCCCGGCCTCGCCTCAATGTCGTTGGCAATGGGGTTTCAAAAGTGCCGATTTAACCACGTGTTGTATCGGCAGGTGCCCCTTTATACATATTTCTCTTACAGTCATCCGATCGGTGGCAGAAATCGTTACGTGGAGTCGAAAAACGAGTTCGCTTAATGTAGCGAACGCACTCTGTATGGGCTCCTTATGACAGTTTTCTTGGACAACCAGAGCCAATTCACTAGTCGGGAATCGTCGAAATTTATGACTGCATCGTTCAAGCACCTTGGTAAATCCATGCACTTTTTCGTTTGCTAGAGCAATCAGTGATCGAGTGCGCAAATGTAAGAACACGGCTTCTAACCCGAACATTAAATTTCATCAGTTTTCGGGCCTTGATTTGTCCGGCTGTCATGTAAGTTGTATTGACCGTTTTCTTCTTAAGAATATATCCGATGACTGTGGAGGCGCTTTTCACGAGAAAGCCATTTGAAAACAAAACACGCTCTCTAGTTCAATTGGTTTTGTCCGCAGAGCAAGAAGTTGTTGTATCACTTAATTGCAAGGGGTGCGTTGTCGGTAATTCTACTCATTTAAAGTATTTCAGGAGGGTATCTTTTGTAAGAGCAACCGAGATTGATTCCTTTACTTAAGTTCATACATTGTGGAATCACCTTGTTGAACTCAGACAAAAAGTTATTTTCAAAATTTTTGAGATGCCATTTTTTTGCATTTTGCCTGAGCGAAAAGTGTCAACTGATTTCTGGTTCACGATAAATCAAATAGAAGACCGATGCACTTCTCTTGCGATTCACCGATGCGGAACAAAATGGTGGACCCTTACCTGCTATCTGTGTATAGAGCTTGAGACTCAAAATTACTGATGAATTCAGGCAGGTTCATACAGGGAACGGTGTTATATAAGGCATTTTGTTAACGTTATGCGATTATAGTTTATTATATTCACTGTAAAATTTTCCTCAACAATAAGAATCTCGCGAATATTCATGTTGATGATCAAATTTGGCGTGGGTTTGCAAAGTTTGATACGCCTTATTTCACTTGTAACAACAAAACGACACATTCCTTGAACATTCAAGCTAGCCTACCAATTACAATCGTCGAGAAATCGTATTCGTACCTGTCACATTGGGGCCATAGTTAAGCTTTCAAAACGGCCGCTTTCCGAGCGCATTTCTACTGCTCTATGGGCTGTTTTCCTCCTTGGATACCGAACAATATATATATATATATATATGTATATATATATATATAAATTGGGATAGTCTTTCATCTCCAACAGCCGTGCATATTTTATACTTGGAATATCGCAGAACTTCCAAGCAATGTTCGGGTTTTTCAAATGTGTTAAACTAGTTTGGATAGCTCAAACACCACCTCGGAGCATATTGTAGCGTGATTTTTGCTCATCTTATTCAGAAACACTCGGAAAATTGCATAATAGCATGACAGAAGGCTCAGTGGAGAGATAGTCGTCAGTGAGCACACGAGGACATCTACGTATGCAGGATTTTTGGATCGGAAATGTCATCTGTAACGACGCTGTGGAAAATGTTTCAGCTCGCAAAATAGATGCGGTATAAACGCCGTCGTTCATAAGGGCCAGACTAGATATAATTGTCGGGTGTACGAGGATATGCGTACAAATCCATATACATTGAGACAGCACATGGACGACGCGAAAGCACGCCATCAAAGACTCTGTTCGAGGTCGGCAAGTGTCCCATACCAACCGTCACCTACGTTTTTGTAGATATTCAGCGAGACCATTCAGGATACTAATACAGTTTTAAAATCAATAATACAGCTTTCCTAGTACAATAATCATCTGTGAATGATACTGTCTTCGCAGCAACACAGTTGATGTTTAGGGATTTTCATTTCGTGATTTGACGCATGCTTGCTCTCTTACAAATGGGCTTGGGCAGCATGAGAATATTTCACTTACTTGTAACAAATAAGCCTCATTCAGAAAGATGTATAAATGCAAACAATGATCAGATATGACAGACGGTAATCCCATGCCAGAGGAAGGTTATTCGCTTTCTATCCATCATGTGCTTTCTATGAAATTCTAAAACGCACAATTTAAAGGCTAAGTGCGATAGTATCGTCAGCGCTTTAGCATAAACACGGCTGTTATCCGAAATCCCTTCTCGCGAGAACGCAAAACTTAATATTGTGGAATTCCCGCAAAAATTGTGTTTCAATAGGGTGTGAATAAATCCAACCGCAGTATTTGTGAGTTGTCTCTCCTCCCTGACCACACTACCACGCGGCTGCATTATGGTAGGCTAACTCTCGATACTTCTCAGTGGATATACTAGTCCTTCTATTGTGGTTGAATTTTGTGGTGCGGTGTGTATTTGGGTGTTTAAAACTGACCCCTTAAACATTTCGCAAGCTCCGATACAAGAACTGGAATATTTTTAGGAGATGAGAAAATCCACCGAAGGGATTTCCTATAGACAGACAGAGATTAAACTAAGAGTGCGCCAATCGTCTAAGTAAATCCGTTCATTCCGCTGAGCAGCCGCTGCTGATCAGCGACCAAAATTTCTGGTGAGTCTCTAGACATTCGCAAATTTACTGTTCCTCATTCGGGGCAACATGTGATTACATTTGCCTCGGATTTCAATTGCCGAGTTTTTACAGTTTTGGGAGGAAATATTTATTCAGAAATACCGCCGGCATCGTTAGGCGCAAGAAGTAGCCATGTTGAATGAGGTAAGCGTAAGTTACCGGTGTTCATCCCAGGTCACTCTGTTGCAGAATTCAAACCAGCCGGTCGCGCACAGCAACTGTTAAATGGTGGGAAATATTTATAGCTCAACCTCTCCCTTAACTGCGATTCTCCGATGAACCAATTGAATTAAATTTTCTATATCCTACATACACAGATAGATGCGTTATTGTTCACGCGTTTTTATTCACGCACTGTCTGCGTAAGCATTTCTCTCAAGGAAATATTTTTCAAGATTATATGCCAAAAATGATCATGCCGGGGAAGCCGGAGATAGTAGACAAATTGTTGAAGTAAAACTTTCTAAGCGATATTATACATAGCTACTAAGCACAACGGATTTCTAAAGTATATCCACATATCTTTGAACATGCTTTAATTCAACAAAATATTTTCAACAATCCAATAGCATGTACTTGTTTGTCGTTCGGTACACGAAAGCAAATTTTGTCTACCCGTCCAAAACTTCTGCTTTGTGATTGGTGGTATCCGGGATTATACTGATTGGACAGACTTTCATCGCATTGCTTCGTTTAAACCTCGCAGCTCGTACCAAAACTGTGCATTTCGAGTATGATGCGCATGCCCTTTACGATTTTTTTATTAGCGCAGGTTATCACTGTCCACAGGGTCATCGCAAAAAAGTGTGAGTTATTCATCCTATTTCCCTTGTTTGAGTTTAATGCTAAACTGTGGATTTTTTTATTAGCGCAGGTTACCACTGTCCACAGGGTCATCGCAAAAAAGTGTGAGTTATTCATCCTATTTCCCTTGTTTGAGTTTATTGCTAAACTGTGTCGTTCACAACATAGACCATAAGGCAATTCTCCTGATAATAATTAAGGCTGATTTGTACTTTTCTCTCCTGAGTATTTGGATCTGATTCACACCACAATTTCTCTTCAGTAAGCGCGTTGGAAAACCTTGCCGATTTGTACGCACCTATTGGTAAGTCCACAGGTCCCTTTACTCCGTTCGAGGACAGCTTGAAACATATTCGTTTATCCAACAGGCCAAAGAATGATACCGGTTCAGTTAAACCTATCGAGGAACTTCATTAGCTCTGTTTTCACAAGATAACTCTGTCGCTGTCAGAATGAGTGAGAGTAACACTGATGTCCACATCAACGATCCTTGTGCAAAAAACGCGCCAAAGTACTTTTATTGATTGCCCTAATTACCTTAACGTTACGACTAACGATTTCATCCCATATAATTTGTGTAGTGACTGAAGTGCTCATGTTTGTTCCACGATCTGGTAATCTCCCAACATTCGGTGGCGTATTGCGTAACTCCTTGTGTACGGCAATTAGCGGTTTATGAATTGTGAGGCTTGGGCATCCAGTTTTTCGCCAGTTAGTCAGAGGCAGGTTATGTTTGAATACCCGCAACGCAAGGTTCTCGAGCGGCTTTTCGATCCTCGGTTACGACCTATTTCCTCTTCTAATGCTAAATTTTATGAACACTCAATAGACAGTGGGATCGGTATTATTGTATTTTACATCCACGAATCAATCTTATATTTGGGAATTTGTACCGGGTTTAATAAGACAACGCTTGGAATATCCCTCAAGTTCCAATTTATGTATGGATTGTCCAAGCGCGTTTCACTTGTTTAGAAAGCTTAGTTGCCACCTTGTTGGACGTACAGATGCGATACCTGCCCATCCTTTTTCAAAACACTCGGGAAGACAAAAAATCACGTAGTAGAATGCGGGTTGATGAGATGACGTCCAGTGGACCCCCGAATGTCTTTGAGCACCAGCACCAACAAGACAACTCAAACCTAATGACCGAGAAGACAGCCAGATTTTAGGACTCCTATTTGAGGATGCAAAGAATTACCAACTGATCGGAAGTTTTTGAGGAATAACATTGCGATGCATATGCCCAGTGAAGTGAGTGGCGCTGTGTGGGATTTTGTGTGGATTTGTGACGGATATTTTGGCTAACGTCTTGCAAAACCATATCGCCGGTTGAATGTTCATCAATTAATTTCGTCCCTGTTGACGGCACATACATGAAGCAAATGGCATTCTTGCACAAGCAGACAGTCTGCAACAAGCATCTGGAATAAATGAAAAAAATCATTGCATTTCCAAAGAGAAGAAACGTGGACAATGCTGTGTAGACTGCCAAATGACCCACGTGGTTGCCGGCGAGTGCGGGGTGGTTGAAATAATTTATTCTATTTAGAGGGCGACGGTTTATATTCTTAGAATTCCCTATCGTTTCAGAACGTTTGGTACAAATAAAGTTCTCCAGATATTAATTCCTCAAAACTCCAAGACGTTTTTACAATGCCCAGGTCTCTCACAGACGTCGGTGTAATCTGAGTTCCTCAGACGTGGGTTCTACTGTGCAGCTGAAATCTGCCTACTTGAAAAAGTGCCACGAAATTTATATCTGACCGCGCGCGATGCAAAAGGAGCTACTCTGTTCGCCCGATATTCACATAGAGGTTGAAGTAGCAGAAACGTATTTAACCTTCGCCTAGCCTCCGTGCTCCCTCATCCGTTATCATTCAAAATCGTCACAAGTGTGCATCAAACATAGAAGACTATTTACACTCAAATAAGCCAACCAAACCGCAACTTATATCAGCATCACTTTGAATAATCATGTCAACGGGAACTAGTGAAACGGACACGTTGTACAAAGTAATTCGTCGACATTGGGCCTCTTTGAATGAACACCAAATCAGACTTGTCTTGAAGCTGCATAGAGCTGACATAAGCCTGTCATATGCGTGAATTCGTTACTCATTTAAATCGCGAATTTAACAGGTGACAAATTTTATTTCATTTAATCACACTTGTTTCAGCAAATTATTTGCTTGTTCCATTGGACATTGTATGTCTGGGCTCTGCCAGAGACTGAAGGCGTATATATGGACCGTGCTCTGAATTAGATATGATCTTGAATAATTACTCTTCGTTCACTTCAAAATCCCTGATTCCTCTCAGTGGATGCAACAGGGTAGAATAAGTGTATTGTTCAACAGATTGAGTGATTTACGCACTCAGAGATAGAATTTAATCCCGGACGCCACACTTGTATATGCACCTTGCCGGCTGGACAATCTTTTCATTCTGTCCACGCGAATTGATGGTTTACTTTAATTTTAGATCCCGAACAGTTCGAAAACCTGAGGACCTCAGCCGTGACCGCTACATCTGCTTCCTCCACACAACCACCGGAGACTGACAATTATGAACACACTGGACAAACACAAATGCCTAAACCTCATAAAATACTACACCATTGTCCAGCATGCCCAAAAGTGTTCCGACACCCCAGCCGTCTTCTTCAGCACATAGAAACACATTCGGATTTGAGGTTATACAATTGTGAATTCTGTCCATCCACGTTCAAGTCGCTCCGAAACCGGAAGAATCACCTGGTAGAAAAACATTTCGACAGATTGGCTGCCGGTGAAATGAAAGACACAAATCTTTTGAACTGGAAGATCTATTTATGTCATTATTGCGGTAAAATATTGCGAACGCAAGACGCGTTGGATTCACATGCTGGCAGCCACACGGGGAACAGACCATATGCTTGTGAAGTGTGCAAAAGAACATATAAGAATCTTTCAAGTTTGGCGAGACATTCAAAACAATGTCGCCAACAGTCCACGAAAGATACATGAATCTTGCCAGCCGGTAGGTTTCTTCTCCACTTTTGCTTCAAACACGTTGAAAATGCATCAATATTATGAAGCTGTCACTTGTGCGTTACTTTTCGTTGTTTATGTTCGTCAAGAAATATTGAATTCGATCTTACTTCTATTTATGCTACGCGGAAGCGGAGTTCATGGCGCACAAAGTTACTACATTGCCGAGGCATTTGCTCGAGCGCTAGTTTGCTTTACTGAAATGCAATTTGGTATTCGCAATATTTAACAGTGCTTTAAAACAAGCCTAAGCTACCCGGGCGATTTGTAACAAGACAGACTACGGTAAAGACAATGCATTTTGGGAACTAGAATCGTGGAAATGTCAGTGATAACATCAAATGTATCTTGAAAGCAAAAATGAAAACAGGAAAATGGCAGATCATCAACTTTGTACGATTATTCGATTCCTGGATAAACCAGTTCTGAGGGCGCAATTCAAAGAAAGATCTTGTAAAATTGCTCCATGGATATACAGTGATGGCGAAGAAAAATAAGATGGGATATAACCTGACCGACGTTTTAAGATACACAAGATGGCGCTGTTGTGAATTTGTCATATCCAAGTGATCTAATGAAAATTACATTACCGGGAATTCACTGAAACAATCCTGGAGCCTATAAATCCATTAATCTGGCTGTATTCAAAAATCGTCTGTTGTTTTCACATAGGTTGAAAATTTGCGACTCTGCGAACCACATATCGGTGTGTTTTCACAGCAACTCTCGGGGTAAAAATCCCTTTAAGCGTCTATAGGTCTCGAGGTCCTTATTTCTCTATCCCAAGAGCTACGTGAATAATTATTGAGCAAATAATATCTCCGGATGAAATTGAGTGTGACACATGATAGTGAAGCATTGATCGTATAGCAATGGATAATTGTGAAACGTTAGACTTTTATCTTACTATACGGTGCGGTAAATTAGGCGCGAATCGAGAGAGAATTGTCCACATATGAGCAGTCGAGCAACGTTCAAATTGTTTTTTACGAAGATTCTTGTCCTACAGAGATTCGTGCACGGGTAGATTGCGTAATGATGTTGTGTTCACTCTATGTTTTGCAATGAGAGTTAGGCATCGAATTCATTTGACAGACGAATTGTGCTTATTTAATGTAAAATACCCCGGTTTCGAGTGATCGATAGAATACGTTAATGTCCAGGTGTTTTGCACCCCAAATATAAGAAAAAACGTTGCACTGTAATAGCAAATGTACGGTAACAAACCGAAAACTCATAGCCGACGTAGACACGGTTAAGTGTGAACAGCAGGCTGAGTAGCATCTCTTTGTTGGCCAGTGTTATCACTGTCCACTGGGTATACGGAAGTATGTGTGATACGTTGATCGTGATTTAGGCGTTCAATTATTATTGTTTTTCAATGTTCCATACATAGTGATCAGCGAAATGCTTGCAGTTAAATGTTTTAGATTTTTCGGGCGTCATCAACACGATTAGATTTTCCAATGAAATGCACAGAGCAATTGCACAGAATATCTACGCTAGACTACAAACACCTACCGGGCAGCAATCTTATCCGGGTTCCTCACAGAGATATCCCAGTTAAGAAACGTAACGCCAGACTTACAGGGGATTTTCAAACGATAGCGGTGTATTGATTTGCTTGGTAATGACTGAATGGCCACATGATACAAAAAAACGCAGCAAACAAATGAAACACAGGACTCCATCATCTCACGTGCACGAAGAGATTTTGTATAAATTCGGTATGGCGAATGCCACCTGAAATATTTGTAATTGCCGCTTTTTGTATCAACCTTCACTTCTGGGACTCTCAGTGGTTCAGTATTCTGACGGAATCGGGAAAAGTTCAACTAGCCTTTCGTTGTGGAGTTTACACACGAGATATCAAAACGCTGCTCGAAATATCGCAAAACCACAAACTATGTTCTTGTCATAAGTATGTACTTCCAAATCATTGTTCATTGAGAAGGCATGTGAAGAAATCTCGCTAATTCGTCAAAGACGCTGTGTGAATCCGGCAAGTAACCCACACATTTACTGTAGTAGGATACTTTACATTAAATTATAGCCATGAAATAAATTCCTCCGCCTTTATGGTACGTTCATCATGGGCGAAGCACCTTGTCTCTGCGGTAACACAGATGGCTTTTCGGAGTGTCACATCTTGCTTCATTGAAATATTATCCTGTGTAGTCGAAGCATCATTGGATGGGTCAAGAAGAATAAGTAATCGCAGTTCTTCCCATACCTGGACTCACACCACTGAGACACGTATTTCGGCACACCATTGTTGGTACGCAGGATATTTGCTATCATAATTGTCAGTTTCAACTGCATAAGAAAGTTGTGGTTATCTGAATGAAATCAGCCTAGAATGCGAAACCGTTTTGCGCCCGGATGAATGAATAAGAAATAACAATGATAATAAATAGTACATAGGTAAGTGCTAGTCTAGATAGCTTCTAATCAAAACGGATCACGTTCCTTTGAACAAGTTTTACTTCAGGAAAATGTTCTGAACCATTTGAGACTGACTATTCCTTCGATGTTTCGGACACACGTGTAAATCCCGATCACCCGTTCAAACCTTCTGCTATCTCATTGGAGGGTGTCCGGAATTGTACTGATTGGAATAAACAGTGCGGTTGTATGGGATGGCTTCCTGCAAACGTCGCAGCACGTACTAAAGCGGTAAACGTCGAATACGCTGCGCACGCTGTTTACGATTTTCTTATTTGCAACGGTCATCACTCCGTATGGTCATCGGGAAAAAGGTGAGTGATTCGTCAAATATTCCTTTGTGCGATTTACCTCGTCCGCTCACACAATAGACACAATGCTGTTTAAATGAACAAATCATTAAATGAGGAGAACACTTCCCTAATTAACTTTGTCTGGGCAGCATTGCTTTGTGTCGTTAGTTGCGCAAAGCTAGAGAAAACTAAAGCATACCACATTTTTCTGCAGTTTTCTCGCCCAGTCAGAACTAATTAACTGCACCCGTACGGCCAAGTAAAAGTGAGTGGTTTCTGGATCACAAACCTTTTTTGTAAAATAAACATGGGTTAGCAGCATACATTTGATGCGTCTTGCAGGGTGCGCTTTGCTTTTTGGAAAACCTGAGTTTCGTACAAATTCGCTAACAAAAATACCCCAATGTATTTGCTAAAGCGACCATAATTCGAAGCAAACCTCGTTAGGGCCTTGCAGACCTGACTACATAATAAAGCGGTTAGTCTGCATTCAGAAACTTTTTCAAGGTTCCGTTTTCCTCGTTAACTCGTTCAGTTTCGACAAAAGCTACTTTCGTGGGCACGCGTACAACAAGCAGTGTCACGCATTGTCGTAACCTCAGTCAACTTCCGAAACAGCAATAGAGCATAAGCGTGCTTGGTCCGCGACATTCAGCTTGGTTCCTCTTTGATAAGACTGTCCTGCATAGTAATAGCATAAAATGACTAAATATTGCACCCTGATGTTTGGACAGATAACGTATGACCAAGAGACAGAAATTTAGCCACAATCCTTAGTGATGTACTGGATAAATGCTATCTTAAAAGACAGTCCTGGCCGCACGGTAAAAGCCAAATTACTTGCGAGGAATAGGCCTCAAACAGAAAGACGTACAGTTCCCAACCATAATCAGACATGACGTGTGACACTCCCAGTATACTGTAGAGGACACAGCTTTCCCCATTATGCTTTCAGCGAAATTCAGGAATGCCAAAATTGCAGGCAAAATTTAGTAGGATCGTCTAAATGTCAGCGTTAATACGGCTGATATCCAGAATTCACTCCTGCGAAAACCCAAAACTTAATGAATGCGGAGCTCTTACATAAATGATCCACGTTAAATACCGTTTGAGTAATCAAACCACAATATTTGCGAGTTTTCCGTCACCCTTGATTATTCTGCCACGCTTGTTAATTATGGTGGGCCTACTCTCGATAGGGTCACTTGGATGTAAGCCATTTAGTTGTGGTTGAAATGTTTGTGGTCCAGATTGCATCCGGATTATCCTAACTATCCTCTTGAGCATTTCCCAAGCCTTCAGATAAGAGTAAGAATAGTTCGCCAGACAGTTAGACTCCACGCAGACGATTGCCTTCGAACAGCCAGACAACTCTTACCTTTGGATGCGGTTTCCGTGATTAAAGTGAGTGTAGAATGATTGAATCCGCTCACTTTGTTGAACGGCCACTGATGCTGAGCGGCCGGCATGTGCGCTGAGTTTGTGAACATTTGTAAAGTTATTTTTTGAGTTGAAGAACAACTGGCACCAGGCATCAATTGCCACCGGGCTTGAAGCTCAGAGTGTACGCAACTGTAAGTCGTAAGGTGACCAGGTTCATCTCGAGTCAGACCGCTGCATAATTCAAATCATTCAAGTACACAGGGCAAATATCAATCAACAAGACATACTAATACCTCAGCCCCGATCTTATTCACGATGCTGCTATGGATTAGTTTAATACCATTTCTTATTTCTTACCTACGTCATAGGATCGTTGAGTAAACGAAATTCTGAGGGGAACTCGTCTCTAAAGGAGAGAAAATGATAATAATAATAATAAGTTATAGGACAAAGATACGTTACACATTCTAACCACAGATTATAATATGTATATGTCAGGAAAATCACATTCCATTCGTTCAGGTTTTATTACACCACCATGACATTCAGATTACAAACCCTACAATAATGTTCATGACGATAATTTATTCGTTCAGGATTACACCACCATGACATTCAGATTACAAACCCTACAATAATGTTCATGACGATAATTTAAGCAAACAAGTACCCATGCTTGCTCTCTTATTTGGATCTGTTTCATACCCCACTTTCTCTTCGGTGAAAGCGTTGGCCAATCTCGCTGATTTGTACGGACCCA
>NW_008751711.1:1181603-1284543 GCF_000715545.1 Opisthorchis viverrini
ACGTGTGACACTCCCAGTATACTGTAGAGGACACAGCTTTCCCCATTATGCTTTCAGCGAAATTCAGGAATGCCAAAATTGCAGGCAAAATTTAGTAGGATCGTCTAAATGTCAGCGTTAATACGGCTGATATCCAGAATTCACTCCTGCGAAAACCCAAAACTTAATGAATGCGGAGCTCTTACATAAATGATCCACGTTAAATACCGTTTGAGTAATCAAACCACAATATTTGCGAGTTTTCCGTCACCCTTGATTATTCTGCCACGCTTGTTAATTATGGTGGGCCTACTCTCGATAGGGTCACTTGGATGTAAGCCATTTAGTTGTGGTTGAAATGTTTGTGGTCCAGATTGCATCCGGATTATCCTAACTATCCTCTTGAGCATTTCCCAAGCCTTCAGATAAGAGTAAGAATAGTTCGCCAGACAGTTAGACTCCACGCAGACGATTGCCTTCGAACAGCCAGACAACTCTTACCTTTGGATGCGGTTTCCGTGATTAAAGTGAGTGTAGAATGATTGAATCCGCTCACTTTGTTGAACGGCCACTGATGCTGAGCGGCCGGCATGTGCGCTGAGTTTGTGAACATTTGTAAAGTTATTTTTTGAGTTGAAGAACAACTGGCACCAGGCATCAATTGCCACCGGGCTTGAAGCTCAGAGTGTACGCAACTGTAAGTCGTAAGGTGACCAGGTTCATCTCGAGTCAGACCGCTGCATAATTCAAATCATTCAAGTACACAGGGCAAATATCAATCAACAAGACATACTAATACCTCAGCCCCGATCTTATTCACGATGCTGCTATGGATTAGTTTAATACCATTTCTTATTTCTTACCTACGTCATAGGATCGTTGAGTAAACGAAATTCTGAGGGGAACTCGTCTCTAAAGGAGAGAAAATGATAATAATAATAATAAGTTATAGGACAAAGATACGTTACACATTCTAACCACAGATTATAATATGTATATGTCAGGAAAATCACATTCCATTCGTTCAGGTTTTATTACACCACCATGACATTCAGATTACAAACCCTACAATAATGTTCATGACGATAATTTAAGCAAACAAGTACCCATGCTCTCCTGATTATTTGGATCTGTTTCATACCCCACTTTCTCTTCGGTGAAAGCGTTGGCCAATCTCGCTGATTTGTACGCACCCATTGGTAAGTTCCCAAGCCTCCCTGTTCCGTTTGTGAAATTCAGTTGGTGCGCGCCCACCGGAACAAACAGTTGGTTATTCAACAGGTCAAAAGGTGACACCTTTTCAAGTCGCAAAGGCATTCATTGCAAGATAACTCCGCCGCCGTGAGAATCAAGCAGATGTATATTTATATGGAGTGAGAGTAACACTAATGTCCAGACCAACCATCGTTTTTCAAAGAACATGCTTAATTAGTTTTAACTATAGCTGATTCATCCCGTATAAACTGTAACTAGCAATAATTCGGATGGCTGAACTTGAGTATATGTTCACTTGGTGACTGCTGAGCCTACTTTCTGATTCGACGATTTGGTCATCCCTAGTGACTTGAGAGCCAGGATCTTTGAAGTACGGCGCACACTGGGGTGAGGTGGTTATGAGTTGGGTTAGAAGACTTAAGCAGTTCTCGCGCAGTATATCCCTGTTGACCCCTCACGAAACATCCGCATGCAGTGGATAACAAATGATTTTCGCAGGGGTTAGCGAATGATACAGGGATGAAAATCATTCCACACATACGGCGGAGTCTCCCCTGAAAACCTACGCATATTGCGGATGAGTGCATGATTTACAGAAGAATGCCGCTTAAAACAGCGCCATTATCGTGTTGTCGCCAACGCCCCAGCATGCCAAATTATTTGCAACAATGGTGCAGGCTGCTAGATCACAAGATGATTATGTGAGGCCTCAAACCATTGCCAGATAATCAGGAGCCTGTGAGAATTAGCACTGTGGTGCTAGTGTGCGGCCTGGAGCGGCATGGGTCTTGGTGAATTTATGGTGGACATTTTGATCAACGTCTTGACTAAATATCATTCCCAAAGACTTGGTAATAAATATTATCGATCCACATATTGGAGTATTCATGAAGCAATTTGGCGTCTCGCGTGAGCAGTGTTTTGCACTTGGAATATATAAACAAACATTAATTTACGAAAGATAAATTACGCGGACAATGTTGTCTAGACTGCTAAGTTACTGAGGTAGTTGCTGGCAATCATGGAGTAGCTGATACACTTCATTCCTCTCTGATGGCGACTGTACACATTTTCAGATTTCTCCACCTACCGAGATTTCCAGTGCAACCTTTGAAAAGCAAACCTAAACGTTGAGAACGACAGTAGCCTGACGGCTAGTAATTACCCATCGCCCGAAACAGTTGGGCGCATTGTCAATTGAAATGTGAGCTAAGGAAGCTGTCGGTCGACTCACTGTTTTGAACTTGCTGTTTTGAAACATCCCAACAGTTCCCGGAAAGCATATCTCGCAGTCAGATTCGAAATCTCTAGTCGAATTTCTGAAATACAAATTTTTTTCTCACTGTACTGCCAAAATACTCCTAAAAAATAACAGCACTTCCTGAAAAGATCATAATGAGTGAAGCTCAGTGAACTATTTAGGTTGGATTCATAAAAGATGAGCATGTCAGCGGGAACAGAGGAAACGGACTGATTCCTTTCGAAATGTCTCGAGAAATTCGTCAAAATGGGAGCCGCTGGGGTGAACACTGAATCAGCCTTCACCGGACGCTCTATCAAGCTCCCAATACCAGAGCCCGTTACTCAATCCAATCCTGGAAGTGACAACTGACAAATTTAGTACACAGATAAGAGTCCAAACATGAGGAATGTAGATATTTTTTAAGAACAACAACTCACTATCCGGTTGTGATGCTTAGAGACAAACTGATAGTATATGCACAATGAATGTCCGACTGTTTCTTCGTTTATGTATACGGAATAATGGTTTCCTTCAATTTTAGATGTCGAACGACACGCAATTTTGCAGCACTCAACCATTAGTCCAAATTTCGCTGGCTCCACACACCATTCGGGGACTTGGAAGCATGAACAGATTGGACAAACGCAGAAGTGTGAACCAAATAAAATGCTAGACCAGTGCCCAAGTTGTCCAAAAGTGTTTCAGTACGTCAGCTGGCTCAGTCGGCACATAAAATTTCATTCGGATTCGAAGCCATACACTTGTGATTTCTGTGCACTAAGCTTCAAGTCAGCCCAGACTCAGAGGGGTCATTTGATAGAAAAACACCTGGACAGATTGACAGATAGTGAACGCAAGGGCCACTCAAAAGTCTCAAGGCTTTCCAATTGGAAGATGTATTTGCGTCATTATTGCGGTAAAATATTGCGAACTCAAACCGCTTTGGATGAATACGCTGGCGTCCACACGGGGGTCAGACCTCATGTTGTCCAAGTGTGCAAAAAACCATAAGAATCCTTCCAGTTTGACTAGACATACAAAGCAATGTCGCCAAGAATCCACGAGTGATGCGTTAGCACTGCCAGCGGGTTTCTTTGATCAAGTGTGGCGCTGCTTTCACAGATGTACATCAAACACACCAAACATGCATCAATAATATTTACTATGCTGTCACGTATGCAGTCTTTATTTTCGTCTAGGTTTTTTCGTCTATGGGATGTCAGGAAACCTTGAACACGTTTGTAATTTTTATTTATGTTACTAGCTTCCCTAACATCAAATAGGTCTATCAAATCAAACAAACAAAATAAAGTTAGCAGATCATCAACTCTTCCTAGGAAGTGGCCGGTTCATTGAACTTTTTACGATTCTTGGTTAAATCGGATTTTTTAACGGAATTTGAAGCAGTATCTTGCAGGATTGCTCCGCAGTTATCTCCAGATGACTGAGAAATAGGTCAGGAATCTGGTCGACGTGTGAAATTACTCACGAAGGTGCGATTACGATCGTGCCACCTGAAAGTGCACTAATGCAACTTGCGCATCGTCTGGTTCAAAGTGGCAGCATTTCTCGCTGATTGTGGGCGAATAAAATTTGACTAACTTTGAAAATCGAGGTTTTGCAGGTTATTCTTGTATTTCTTATCATGTTCTCGGTTCACCGTTGCCTTTGCCGATTCTTTACAAAGGATGCCGAGAACAGTTTCATAGTCTTGTTTGTTAAAAATCGCACTGCCAATTAGCTCAGGAGTGACAATGCAATTTCGCAGTGCCCCTCTGACGTCAACACTTGGCGCATGGTGTGGATTCGGTTTGGAAACAACGGGGATTACCTGAAATATTCCCGTGCAGTACAGTTTTTATATACGGTTCACGGAAAAATTCCTACATTTACTGGTTGGAAAAAATGTTCGTTTTCACAAAAATTTTCCAAGAAACACAAGGCAACCGCCCAGATCTACGGTGAAGCTTTCGCTCTTCGACTAGCGAATGCCCCAGAAAAAGTTGTATGAATGCATAAGCTAGACCTGCTTACCTCAAAAGCCTTGGCACCGGAGAGTCGTGTGGGACATGCAGATTGAGCATTCTCTAAGCTTTACAAAACAAGGCAAGAATATAAGACTGTCTAGCAAATCGGAAACTGGTATTCTTCACAGTAGATGGCGTGAAAAGAGCCCGGACGTGTTTGAGTGAGTTGTGCCAAAGACGATTCGTGCGCTGGTGGCACCTGTACTGGTGATGTGTTTCATCTGTGTCTGGCCAAGAAGAATAGACACTGGAACTTGTTGGGATACGTATTTCACTTACTGAATGTCCAATAGGCCATAGCTTCACGTGATTTATTCAACAAGGTATAGGTCCTATATACAATGTATTTGAGCGTCATGTGATTGTCAAATTTCAATTAGTCGGGCTCTCGGTCTTTTTGTTCAAGAGATTTTACTAATGACCAAGTGACACTGAGGGCATGCTTCAAAAATTTTGTTTGTTTCATGGTTATGACAGCATATTGAAATAATTTCGTTAATGAATCTAGGAGTGATCGGAAGGAATACCTGTGAATGAACGAGTGAACCAGACGTTTGAAAACGGTACCCTGTTACACGAATTGGCAACCACTGCCATTGGGGAAAGAGCTTCGCATATTTTTTAAAGCCATGAGGTAGGTATACTTCTCAAAGGTTAGGTGAGGTTAGAATGGAGTGCTGACATGAATTTACTCTCAATTGTCGCCTCTTTGTCGATGTCATGACGCTGAGGGTCGAAAATATCTTGTGAATTTATTTTTCGCAGTGTCAGGTAAAGATGAGCGGGCACAGATCCTTCGACCGCATCCCATTAAAGTAAAGGAAAATCACACTGATGCAGAGTGGCTTGTGACCAGCACGTGTGGTTTTTGCACAGTTCAAAGGTTGGAGAGAAACGGATATTGTCATGGTTTGCTGGCGATGCACTGGTCTAGGAAATGTACGGTAATGTTCAGAGAATGCATAAATATCATAGACACGGTTGAAGGTAAATTGCATCCTGAGTAGGTTCGCCCCGTTTGTCTGTGTTATCGCGGTCCATTACAATGGGGTTTCAAAAGTGCCGATTTATCCGCGTGTTGTATCGGCAGGTGCCCCTTTATACATATTTCTCTTACAGTCATCCGATCGGTGGCAGAAATCGTTACGTGGAGTCGAAAAACGAGTTCGCTTAATGTAGCGAACGCACTCTGTATGGGCTCCTTATGACAGTTTTCTTGGACAACCAGAGCCAATTCACTAGTCGGGAATCGTCGAAATTTATGACTGCATCGTTCGAACACCTTAATGAATCCAGGCACTCTTTCGTTTGCTAGAGCAATCAGTGATCGAGCTCGCAAATGTAAAAAACACGGCTTCTAACAGTAACATGAAATTTCATCAGTGTTGTCCACAATCCTTCGTGATGTGCAAGATACTTGCTATCTCGCAAGTCAGCCTTGGTTGCATGGGAAAATTGCAGTTGCATGCTATTAATAGGCCTCATCCATAAAGACGTACAAAAGCAAGCCATAATCAAACATGACGTGTTATAGTCCTAGGACATCCTAAATTAATATGATTTCTAAAGACTCTATTCCGTTTGTGGAATTCAGTTTGTGCGCGCCCACCGGACCACACATTCGGTTATTCAGCAGGTCAAAAAATGATACCTATTCAAGTCTCAAATGCATTTATCTCAAGATAACTCTGTCGCCGTCAGAATCAATCAGATGTACATCTATACGGAGTGAGAATAACACCAACGTCCACACCAAACATCGTTTTCCAAAGAACATGCCAAAGTAAACTTCACTATGGCTGATTCATCCCGTATAAACTATGACCTACAATAATGTGGATGGTTGCACTTGAATATATGTTCACTTGGTGACTGCAGAGCCTACGTTCTGATTCAACGATTTGGTAGTTCCTGATGGTTTTGGAACCAGGATCGTTGAAATACTGCGCATACTTTGATGAGTTAGTTATGAGTTGAGTTGGATGACTTAAGCAGTTTTCCGGCAGTTTATCCTTTTCCACCCCTCACCAAACATCCGCATGCACTGGATAACAAATTATTTTTGCAGGGGCTTGGTGGATGATAAAGGGATGAAAATCATTCCACACATACGGTGAAGTCTCCCTTGAACACCAACGCATGGTACTGTGGTGTGCAAGGTTCACAGAGGAACGCCGCCTAAAACAGCATCATTATCATTTTGTCACCAAAGCCTGGTAAACTAAATTATTCTCAATAACGGTGCAGGCGGCTAAATTACGAGACGCTTAAGTGGGGTCTCAAACCATTTCCTGAAGAATGCTGTGAGGAATGGTATTGTGCTGCGAGTGCCCAGTGTGTGGAATGGAGCAACGTGGGTTTTTGTGGATTTATGCTAGATATTTTGATTGATGTCTTACATAAATCATATCAAGGAAGGGCTTGATAATAGATATTATCAATCCACATATCGGCGTATTCATGATGCAAACCACCGTCTTTCGGAAGCGGTGTTTTGCACCTGAAGTATATGAACAAACATTGATTTTCCGGAGAGAAATAACGCGTACAATGTTGTCTAGACTGCTAAATTCCTGACGTGGTTGCCCAAATCATGGGGAAGCTGATACACTTCATTACTCTCTGATGGCGACTGTACACATTCTCAGGGTTTCCCAGCTACCGGGAATTCCGATTCTATGTTTGAAAACCAAACCTATTCGCTTAGCCTGACAGCAGCCTGACGGCTGGTGATTATCCATGGCCCGAATTAGTTGGGCGCATTGTCCCGTGCAATCGTAGTTAAAAGAGATGCCGACCGACTCACTGTTTTGAACGTGTTGTTTTCGAAGATCGCAACAGTCCCTGAAAAGCATATCTTGCAGCTGGAAACTATCATTCAGATTCGAAATCTTTAGTTGAAATTCGGAAATGCAAATTTATTTGTGTTTTTTTTCACTGTACTGCCAAAATGTCACTAAAAATGAGCCGCACTTCATGAAAAATCATAACGAATGAGGCCTAGTGAACTATTTGGTGGGTTCATAGAAGTTCAGCAAGTCAGCGTGAACAGACGAAACGGACTCATTCCTTTCGAAATGTCATATAGAAGTAGACAAAATTGGACACCTTGGGGTGACCACTGAATCAGATATCACTGGACGCTCTATAAAGCTACCAATACAATAGCAGATACAAGATTCCGTCACTCATTCCGATCCTGACACTGACAAATGACAAATTTACTACACAGATAAGAGTCCAAACATGAGGAATGTAGGTCTTTTTTGAGGGCGACAACTCACCATCCGGTTGTGATGCTCAGAGACCCAGACTGACAGTATATGCACAATACTTGCTCGACTGTTTTTTCGTTTATCTACACGGAATAATGGTTTCCTTTAATTTTAGATGCCAAACAGTACGAGAGTCCCAACTTCGCTGCCCCCACACATCATTCCGAGACTTCGAATCAAAAACACATTGGACAAACGCAGAAGTGTGAACCGAATGAAATGCTACACCAACGTCCAGAATGTCCAAAAGTGTTTCAATACGTCGGCTGGCTCATCAGGTCATGGTATTTCATTCGGATTCGAAACCATAAAGGTGTGATTTCTGTGCACTAAACTTCAAGTCACCCCAGACTCAGAGGGGTCATTTGATAGAAAAACACCTGGACAGATTGACAGATAGTGAACGCAAGGGCCACTCAAAAGTCTCAAGGCTTTCCAATTGGAAGATGTATTTTTATCATTATTGCGGTAAAATATTGCGAACTCAAACCGCTTTGGATGAATACGCTGGCGTCCACACGGGGGTCAGACCTCATGTTGTTCAAGTGTGCAAAAAACCATAAGAATCCTTCCAGTTTGACTAGACATACAAAGCAATGTCGCCAAGAATCCACGAGTGATGCGTTAGCACTGCCAGCGGGTTTCTTTGATCAAGTGTGGCGCTGCTTTCACAGATGTACATCAAACACACCGAACATGCATCAATAATATTTACCATGCTGTCACGTATGCAGTCTTTAATTTCGTCTAGGTTTTTTCGTCTATGGGATGTCAGGAAACCTTGAACACGTTTGTAATTTTTATTTATGTTACTAGCTTCCCTAACATCAAATAGGTCTATCAAATCAAACAAACAAAATAAAGTTAGCAGATCATCAACTCTTCCTAGGAAGTGGCCGGTTCATTGAACTTTTTACGATTCTTGGTTAAATCGGATTTTTTAACGGAATTTGAAGCAGTATCTTGCAGGATTGCTCCGCAGTTATCTCCAGATGACTGAGAAATAGGTCAGGAATCTGGTCGACGTGTGAAATTACTCACGAAGGTGCGATTACGATCGTGCCACCTGAAAGTGCACTAATGCAACTTGCGCATCGTCTGGTTCAAAGTGGCAGCATTTCTCGCTGATTGTGGGCGAATAAAATTTGACTAACTTTGAAAATCGAGGTTTTGCAGGTTATTCTTGTATTTCTTATCATGTTCTCGGTTCACCGTTGCCTTTGCCGATTCTTTACAAAGGATGCCGAGAACAGTTTCATAGTCTTGTTTGTTAAAAATCGCACTGCCAATTAGCTCAGGAGTGACAATGCAATTTCGCAGTGCCCCTCTGACGTCAACACTTGGCGCATGGTGTGGATTCGGTTTGGAAACAACGGGGATTACCTGAAATATTCCCGTGCAGTACAGTTTTTATATACGGTTCACGGAAAAATTCCTACATTTACTGGTTGGAAAAAATGTTCGTTTTCACAAAAATTTTCCAAGAAACACAAGGCAACCGCCCAGATCTACGGTGAAGCTTTCGCTCTTCGACTAGCGAATGCCCCAGAAAAAGTTGTATGAATGCATAAGCTAGACCTGCTTACCTCAAAAGCCTTGGCACCGGAGAGTCGTGTGGGACATGCAGATTGAGCATTCTCTAAGCTTTACAAAACAAGGCAAGAATATAAGACTGTCTAGCAAATCGGAAACTGGTATTCTTCACAGTAGATGGCGTGAAAAGAGCCCGGACGTGTTTGAGTGAGTTGTGCCAAAGACGATTCGTGCGCTGGTGGCACCTGTACTGGTGATGTGTTTCATCTGTGTCTGGCCAAGAAGAATAGACACTGGAACTTGTTGGGATACGTATTTCACTTACTGAATGTCCAATAGGCCATAGCTTCACGTGATTTATTCAACAAGGTATAGGTCCTATATACAATGTATTTGAGCGTCATACTTGTGCTTGCTTCTTCTGTACATAGAAGACCGAGAACAGTTTCATAGTCTTGTTCGTTAAAAATTACACTGCCAAATTACTCAGCAGTGGTAATGCATGGAGTGAACCCGGTTTGCTAGCAGTGGGCGTTCCGTGAAACATTGTTATTGCCCGTAAATCCAGTACAGATTTTATGTACAACTCATGTTACCTAATCGGTCCATGGAACAAACTCCACAACTTTCATGGAAAAAACAAGTACCATCGCGCTAGTCCGACGTCTTGCACAAAACCCTAATCAGCCACCCAAAGCTTATTGAAGCTTCCGCTCTTCGACTAGCGGATGCCCCAGTAAAAGTTGTATGCATGTATAAGCTACTCCAGAAGTCCCGGCGTCAAATACAGATCCAGAATTCTGTGAGCTGTGAAACGACCCTGCAAGAATATAAGACTGTCTGGCGAATCAGGAATTGGTATTTCCCGTATCACAGCAAGTGGCGTGAAATTTCCCGGACATGTTTGAGTGGGTTGTGTCAAGAAAATGTCGTGTGCTGGTGGCACTTCAAATGATGCTGTGTTTCGTCTAAGTCTGGCCATGTAAAATAGGCATTGGAACCATTTGGGATACGTATTGCGCTTACTGCATGTCCAATAGGGCATAGCTTCGCGTGATTTATGCAAAAAAGTATGGGTCCTATATACAATGTATTTGAGCATGATGTGATTCTCAAATTTCAGTTAGTCAAGTTTCTCGGTCATTTGGTTCAAAATATTTCAGTAATGTGGGCATGCTCCAAAACGTTTGCTTGTTTCATGGTAATGACTAGCAATATATTGAAATAATTTCGTTAATGAATCTAGGAGTGATCGGAAGGAATACCTATGAATGAACGAGTGAACCAGACGTTTGAAAACGGTACCCTGTTACACTGCAACCACTGCCATTGAGGAAAGAGCTTCACATATTTTTAAAGCCATAAGTTAAGTATATTTCTCTATACATATTTTTTAAAGCCATAAGTTAAGTATATTTCTCTAGGTTTAGGTGAGGTTAGAATGGATCACTGACAAATTTTCACTCAACTGTCGCTTGCTTGTCGATTTCCTGACCGCTGAGGATCGAAAATATCTTGTGAATTTTTTTCGCAGTGTCAGGTGAAGGTGTCTGAGGCGGATTCTGATCTTTCGACCGCATCCTATTAAAGTGAACCGAAATCACACTGACGCAGAGTGGCTCGTGACCAGCAAGTGTGGTTTTTGCACAGTTCAAAGTGTGAAGAGAAGCGGATATTTTCATGATTGGCTGGGGATGCACTGGCTTTGTGAGAGCGAATGTACGGTAATGTTCAGAGAATGCATAAATATCATGGACGCGGTTGAGTGCGACCCGCAGCCTGAGTAGGTTCGCCCCGTTAGTCGGTGTTATCGCGGTTCATTAGAGATATTGAATGCAATGTGATCATGATATTGCGTTTATGGTTTTTGGTTTTCAGTGTCACTTACGACGTAATAGTTTGGAGTTTTCGAGCAATCATCCAAACGTCGCAGCCGCACACCATGTGTTTTCAGTGGATCGCACACTTATTTTTGGCTCTGTGCATTTCAGAACGGACGTACTGCATAATTCACACCACCTTTAAGCACCCACTGGTGGGTTCCAGGCCTTGCCTCAATGTCCTTGACAACGGGGTTTCAAAAGTGCAAATTTAACTACGTGTTGTACTGGCTGGTGCCTCTTTAGACATACATTTCTTACAGTCATCCGGTCGGTGGCAGAAATCGTCATAGTTATGTCGAAAAACGAGTAAGTTAAATGTAGATAACGCACTCTGTCTGGACTTTTTATGCCAGTTTTCCTGGACAACCAGAGCAAATTCACCAGTCGGGAATCGTCGAAATGTCCGACTGGATCGTTCAATCACCTCGGTAAATTCAGTCACCGTTTCGTTTGCTAGAGCAGTCGGTCATCGACAGCACGAACGTAAAAACATGGTTTGTTCCGTGTTTTCGGTGCTGTCGTGTAAATTGTAATGACTGCGTTTTTCATAAGAATATATTTGATGACTCTGGTTGCGTGTTCATGTGAAAGCCACTTGGAAACAAAGTACGCTCTACGGTTTAAATGGTTTTCACCGCGGGCCAAGAAGTCCTCCTATCATTTAATAGCAGCAGTTGCATCGTCGGTGATTCTCCCCAACTAAAAAATATCAAGGATGTGTCTGATGTCCGAGCAACCGAGATTGAATCCTTTCCTTAATTTCTTACACTGTAAAAATCATCTTGTTGAACTCAGACGAGAAATTTCGCTTTTCAAAATTTTTGAGATGCCACAACGGTGTCATTTCATGCGCATCTTGTCAGGGGAAAACTACCGCGGGGGTCAGCTAGTGGATAATGCGGAATTCCTTGGCCTTGGGTTTGGTCCTGAGGCATCGCGCGGTGGAACCAACTGCTCGTGTGGTTGGTTACTGTGGAGCCGTTTCAGCTTCCGCCCTTCGGGTATAATAATCACTTTTCCCGATGGGCGGAGAATAAATTAATAATCCTTTTCCACATAACCGAAGAATTGTCTATGTGCATCTATTCCCCAGCGGGGACAGTGAACGGGTGTCTGGCGAGTGCACAGCTGAGGGCGCGTTCTTATACTTATGTTGGAGAATATCTAAAATAATACATCTAGTCCCATTTGGTTACATTAAGTTTTCAGCCAAGCAGCATGATTCCTCCAGAGATTAGAGATGTCAGTCATTCCGATTACACATCCGATTACACATATATTATTTCTGTATTTTCCTTGTGCTTGCATGCACGAGAAACCAACTGTAAGATCGATGTCGTACGAGGTAGACTGGGCGACGATGTATTTCTCGTGTGCAACGAAATGGTATGAGCCTTGGCGACTACCTAGTTATGTTCAATCAGGTTCATACAGTGAATATACAGTGTTCATACAGTGTTGAATGCGGGCTTTTTTTGACTAAATTGGTTTTCGGTGGATTATACCTACCGTCCAAATTTTTCCTAAAATTGAGAACCTCGCAAATATTATTATTGATGATCAAATTTGCCATAGATTCACGAAATACATTTCCTGTTTTTTCTCTTGCAACAACATACGGGCACAAATTCCTTGAACATTCAAGCTAGCCTACCCACTACCATCGCGAAGCAATCGTATTCGTGTCCGTCAAAGAGGGTTCATAATGAAGCACATAGACGGATATCCACTGCTAGGTAGGGGACGCATTATCTTCGGATATCGAACAATATATATATTTGGGAGGATAGGTTTTACGACTGCCAGAGAAACGCCGCAGAAATCCCAATCGGTGTCTGGATTGTTTCAGGGTTTTTCGTTAGATTAGAAAGCTCGGACACCGCCTCGGAGCATACTCAAGCATGACTTTTGCCTTTTTATTTACAAACACTTCGGAGGCAGAAAAACCGATGGCACTTTGGGTTGAAGAGATTGTCCCCAGTACGCGCACAAGGACATTTGACTACGCCGGGCCTTTGGAACGAAAATGACATTTTTGCCGAGGCTGCTGAAAACGCTTGAGTTACCAAAGACACTGCTTGAAGTCTGCAGGTGTCCGTTCCCAGCAGTCATGTTCATGTTTCTAAACACTAAGCGACACCATTCACAGTGCCTGTACAGTAATAAAATAATATGGCTATTCCAATACATTCATCGTTAGTGAATGATTTTGTCATCGCAGCAACAAAGATAGTGTCTGGTAATTTTCACTTCTAGCTAATAGATTTTGCGTCTTCAATTTTGGACCCAGAAGGTCTGAGCACGGAAACAAAACTTTCCCACAATGCTTCACGATTCGCAGGATACACGATAACTTACAAGTCAGCCTTTGCTGCAAACCTTGGTCAGATATGGGGGCGATAATCCTATGGCAGCGGCAAGTGATTCGCTTCCCGTCCACTATGCTTTCGACGAACTTCCAAGACGTCGAAATTAAAGGCAAGGTGCCACGATATCGTGAATGTTTCAGCCTTGTATACGAAATCTCTTGTTGCGAAAGCCAGAATCTAAATATTCTGGAATTCGAAATTGCCCCCATTTGCCATTTTGAATGTGGCAAGCGTTGGAGGACAGGGGTTATCTCAGGTCACTCTGTCGCAGAATTATTATTTTTTAAATGCGACACAATCGTATTCCATTTTCTGTGCCTGATATACGTCAAAGGATAGATGAAAAACTGAACTTGCTGAATAGCGTTATTTTGCACACACTGTCTGCGTAGGCGGACAGACTGTCTGACAAAAATATTTCTTACGGTTATATGCCACAAGTGAGCCTACCTGGGAAACCGGAGATGGCAAAAAAATTACTGGCCTAAAATTATTAAATAATAGTAAAGATAGCTTCAAAATAGAACAGATGACTAAAAATATGTCCATATCCCTTTGACCATTTTTTGATTCCGCAAAATATTTTCAACCCTCTGAGAACGATTATTTGTCTGACGCTCAGGACACACGGAAATTCTGTCCACCCGTCCAAAACTGCTTTCTGATCGGATTGTTTCCAAAATTATACCAATTAGACAGGCTTGCAATTGCTTTTTATCGAATCGCTTCGTTAAAACCTCGCGGTCCATACCAAATCTGTTCATTCAGAGTATGAAGCGCATGCTGCTTACGATTTTCTTATTAGGGAATGGTATTCATCCCATTTCCCGCGTTTGATCTCATTGCCCAACTGCGTCGTTCAAAACATAAACCATAGGATACGTTTTATGATATTAATTTAGGTCTACATGTACCCTTACTCCCTTGATTGTTTGTGTTTAATTCATACGCCAATTTCTCTTCAGTAAGCTCGTTGGCACATCTTGCCGATTCGTACGCACCACTTGGTAAGTCCGTATGTTTCTTCACTCCTTTTGTGGATGTCATTTTGTGCGCACCGGTGGAAACGTGCTCGGTTATCCAACAGATCCAAGAGTGATACTTGTTCAGTTGAACTTATCATTAGACTCCAATAGCTCTGTTCTCTCAAGATGAGTGTGCCGCTGTCAGATTCCATCAGATGAATACGTATTTGGAGTGAGGGTAACACTGATATCCACATCAACGTCCCTTATACACAAAAATCGCATCAAAATATCTTTTTTGATCGGTTCAATAACGTGCAAATTTCTGTGCACCTTAGGACTACGATTAACGAATTCATCCCGCACTTCACATGCTAGTGTTTGAGTGGCGCTTGCTGGGGTTTTAAGGATCCCTGATGGGTGTTTTGACTGATGTCTTGCATAAACCGTACCTTTGGAAGACTCGGCAGGCATAATCTGCGAGAAGCAACGTTTTGCACCTGGAATATATGAACAAACTTTGCTCTTTCAAAGCCAAAAATTGCGGACCATGTTTGCTGAATGATTCACGTGGTTACCGGCGATCACGGGGTGGCTAATATAATTTATTCTTTTTCGAAAGCGACAGTACACGTTCTCGAAATTCCCTGTCTTACAGAACGTCCGCCACAAGTTGCGTCCTCCAAATACCTACCGGTTAAAGACTCATGAATTATTTATTTTAATGCTCATGTCTGTCAGAGTTGTCGGAGTCACTTAAATTCCGCAAACGTAGGTTCTTCTGTGAGACTGAAATCTACCTAGTTGTAAATTCCATACAAAATGTAGTGCGGCACCACTAGGCATCAACTACCGACATTTCTGATGTTGGCTGTGAAAAATAAGATCAGCAATTGAGCTACACAGCAGCTTGACGCCAACTGATTACTCACCTCGCGAATTACTTGGACCTGTTGTTCCATCTCACGGTCTTTCCGATTAGAGATCAGTTAGTTCTAAATTGTCCAGGCTACTGATGCTTTTCGAACACACGTGAATTCGCCTAGGCGTTTCTGCAAAGGACTATGGCTTTATGGTTCAGTGTGACTGGATTGTAAACGACCGAAATTCAAGGAACATCAACTGACTTCAGCGGATATTCATCCACCCGCATTAAAGCAAAGCGGAATGAATGTCTTCCTTTTACACCAGGGTGCGTTTACTAATACCACGAGCCGCTTGGAATGCAACATTGGGATTCGAGCTGTTTTAGCCGATAATCAGAAGGGCAAATTTCTCTACATAGTATGTTCACGGCAAGAATTCGTTACTCATTTCAATCCCGAAAGTAACAAGCGACATTCAATTCCCTGTCCACCGCTCCGAATCCGGTTGTGCTGCTTAAAGACAGATTCGTACAAATTTAACTTGCTGCAAATTATTTGGTTATTCCATTGCGTTCTGGATGCCAGGGTTTCGCCGGAAACTGGAATGCGCACAAGAGTATGTTTGGACCTCAATGTGAATTTGATAGGCTCTAGATTGCGCATTCTTCATTCACTTCAAAATCACCGCTTCCGTTCTCTGAGCATAACAAAGAAGAATAGAAAGATTGTTTAAGACATTGTTTGATTTGCGTTTCGATAGCTAGAAGATAAACCCCACTCGGACACATGTGAATAAGCGTACTGCTGGTCAACTGCTCCGTTTTGTCCTAAGAGATTAATTGTTTCCATTTTGTTTCAGATGCTAAGCATCACGAAACCCTGAAGCACTCAGTCATGACTCCCACATCTGCTCCTTTCAAACATCAATAGGAGACTGTGAATCACAAGCACATTGGACAAACGCACACGTCCACCCCCGATTAAGTGCTACACCAATGTCCAAAATGTCCAAAAGTGTTTCGGCACGCTAGCCGGCTTCGTCAGTACATGGAAACTCATTCAGATTTGAGGTCATACAAACGTGATTTCTGTGCAACAATCCTTAAGTCACTCCGAAATAAGAGAGGTCATCTGGTAGAAAAACACTTCGACAAATTGGCAGCCGGTGGGCGCACAGTCAACACGAGAGACATAAGGCTTTTGAATTGGAAAATCTTTTTATGTCATTACTGCGGTAAAACAATGCGAACTCAAACCGCGTTGGAGGCACGTGCTGGCGTTCACACGGAGAGCATACCATTTGCTTGTGAAGTGTGCAAAATGACATAGGAATTCTTCAAGTCTGACAAGACATACAAAACAATGCCGGCGATACATGAGTACTGCCAGCTGGTGTCTTTGATCGAGCGTAGCGTGTTCTTTCCAGGCTAATATCAGGCACAATGAAAATAAAACAACAAAATTCACTACGCTCGCAAGTGGGTGATCTTTGTCGTTGTCTAGAGATGTCAATCTTCGAGATGTAAAGTATCATCCAAATCGATTGTAATTTCCAGTTATGATTCTGGGAGTTCATGACACGAAATTCACTAGACTGCCGAAACAATTTTTTGACCACTGTGATGTACGAAAGAATTGCAATGAGTTTAATGTAGTATTTTCAAAAGCGCTACAGTCCTTCAGGAAAAGCCTTTAGATAAGCGGACGAACCGTACCGAAACAAACAACGGTAAAGGGAAGGATTTGCCGGAACTAGAATCATGGAAACGTCAGCACCAATTCCATATGTCTCTCAAAGCAAGCTAACAAGAAAGCAACAGTAGATCGTCAAATCTGTCGATAATACGGCCGGTTTGTTGGACTCTATTCCGATTTTTGGTTAAAACTGTTTCGAAGGCGTAATTCGACGCAGGATCTCATAGAATGTCTTCGCGGATATACCGAGGTGACGGAAAAATTGGTCCGCATAGACGTTCCGGTCGACGTTCGAAATAAAACAAAAGCGCGATTTCGATCATACTACTTAATAGTGAACTAATTCAACTCACGTTTCGTCTGGTGTAAAATGCCAGATTTTATGGGGATCATGTGCAAATCAATTCTGAGCCAATTTGGGATGCGATGTTTTACCGGTTACTATATTCGATATAATGTCCCCGTTTACCAGTTGCGCGTGCCGACTCTTTACAAAGGACACTGAGAACAGCTTCATAGTCGTGTTTGTTAAAAACTGCATTGCCAACTCCCTCAGCAGTGCTAATGCAATTTCGAAATCACCTCCAATGTGACTCCTTGGCGCGTAGAGTGGATTCCGTTTAGAAGCACTGGGGATTTTCGGAAACATTCCTGTTGTCTATAAATTCAGTACAGATTTTTCGTACAAATCATGTTATCTAATGGGGGAAAAATGAAAAAATGGAAAAAGCTTCACACCTTCCCTGAATAGAGGAAAAAATGTCAGTTTTCACGGCGAAATTTCATACAAAAATTCACTAATAATTGACAAGATAAAAGAAACAAATTATTTTTGCTTTCACATACAACTTGAGCACAAAGGAACAAAGTAATACGTCTATGCAATTGCAATCAGTGCGCGTGAATCTGTAAAAGTGTACCTGAACATACGATGTGGAAAATGAGGGGCGATTCGAGAGAAGCTTGTCCACATTCAAGCAAACTACTTCTTATTCTACAACGGGCGAAAACGAAGTAACTAGGCTGTTAGTCCCACGTCACGCAGAAAACTCCTAAGCCCCAAGAAGCCGGCCAGAGTTATATCGAAGATTCCGCTCTTTGTCGAGGGGATTTCCTAGAAAAAAGTTGTATGAATTTATCAGCAAAAGCTGTCTTCTCGAAAATTCGCAGTGCCAGAGAGTACTGCGAAAGAGGCAGATCAAGCATTATGTGAGCTGTGCAAAAGATGGTAAGAATATAGCACTGTCTAGCAAATCAGGAACTGGTATTCATACGTACTCCGGACGGGTTTGGGTGAGTTTTGCCGTGTGTGTGTACTGGTGTGTACTGGTGTACTGGTGACACCTGTGATAATTTGGTGTTTCATCTATATCTGGCACATCAAGATGGCCATTGAAATCATCTTGCAGGCGTATTGCGCTCACTGGGTGTCCAGTAGGCCATAGCTTCTGGTGATTTATTCAACAAAGTAAGGGTCCTATGTACAAAATTATTGAGCGTGATTTGCTTCTCAAATTTCAATAAAATATCTTGTCGGTCTTTTTGTTGAACAGATTTCAGTGCTGACTAAACGATACTGGTAATGGGTCTTAAATTGAAAATGTTCTGGGTGTAGTCGAAAGGTCTTAGATCTACAGTTGAATCAAAGAGTGAAACAGTAGACCGAGGCGCTACGCCGATGTACAAAATAGCAAACACTGAAAAGTGCGTGAAAGACTAAGTTAAGTCTTCCGTGAGAATACATTCAGCCTCCGATCTGTGGCCTCGAACTTATATCAGGTTAAAAAGGATGCATCGATCAGGAATCAGCTGAGTGTACTCCTAAAAGTGTGAATTAGGAAAGGGTCCCTGACAGAACCATAGTGTTCAATATCGCTTCCTGGAAAAATTCCGGAAATCTAAGTGAAGATAATATGTTGTGCTCAATTTGGTCCTAAAAATATCGGGTGAATGATGCGCTGGATATTAAACGCGACCGAAATATGACTGCCGGAGAATTGTTAGAGCAATCGATCACGTTATGCGAATTTCTTGTCGCCCCTATGTAATTATGTTGAAACTTTCCCACTCATCTTCGTCCTCGTTAGCCGACAAAAGCGTGCAGGGTTCGGCCAAAATTTTCAGCCGATTGAATCCCACTAAATGCGTTGGAGAAAGCACGATGATTCCCCACATCCACCATTTAACGATAAGTTTGTGCCTTCTGTACATTTTTTCGCCGTTGAACACCAATTTTCAATGTATGCTGATTTTAAAATGGTGCTGGGGTGCAGAATATTTTACGCCTCTAAACTTCCAGAATTTAGAAGAGCGATAAAAAAACTGTACAAAATAGGAGAGAATTGGAAGCTGTTCATGGATTGTACTAAAAGATACTTGGTTTCATTTGTGTCTATTTGTTCCACCCACTTATACACTGTGGGCATTTCAAAACAATGTGCCTACAGGAATGCTAATTATGAGACTTTGTTGTTCGCATTGCTCTCAACAAGGTTCATCATCAGCCTCCCACAGGCAGTCTCACTTAAATTACTCGGAGTCTGTGAACAGCGTTGGACGTAAACAGGTTGGCTTCTTTCTATTTGTGTGCAGAACTTTAAGCGTAATGGGTCAGTGGGTAGAAAAATTGTACCGATATGGTGTCTCCCATCTTCTACAATGTTATATTTCCCACAGACCCTGATCTTCCGTCCTCTATAGGGACGAAATTGAAAACGTTATTACTTCTTGGTGACACATGAAATGTGCTGCGCTTCATTTCGATTCACAGCAGCGACACCTCAACTTCTACGTCAAGGCATACACTGATTAAGGGCGAGGACGATTTGGGTGAAAAATGCGGAGGCTATTATACGGATTGGGAATTAAAAAACATACCGATACAACGTTCCAAGAGGTGAAGATCGGTGAACGGAGTGCTTGCGTAATCTGCAATTTCACCACGCCTTTTCCTACAAAGGTAGGCTCTACTCTCTGGAGGCTTTTTAAATAATGAAAACTGGTTCAAACATATTCTAATGTCTGTCAAAATGCGCTCAATTCAGGCTCTTTCGTGGAAGTTTGCCAACTGGTGTGCATTGTGAAAGTTCATGAAGTATTTGCGAAAAAACAACAGCATATAAACACGTAGTTAAAAGCGTGGGTAGCCAAATGATTTTGATCGTCTTGCGTTGGCAATGGTACGCAGTAGCTGATGAACCAAAGCTGGCTATCTTAAGTCTGAACGCAGGAACTTGCAGAACAGGCAGCTGATTTTTCTCGAATGGCACTGGAGTTGTGGTGAAAGCGATTGCACCTAAAATTTCAAAGATCTTTTTCTCTATGGTATATACATATAATTTCAAAATGCGACAAATTTTGCGTTAAATGATGTACATTAACCCTGCCTATAACTTCACAATAGACGTTTGGAATGATCAGGCTCGGAGCAATCAGGGCGAAATTGTTCATTTTTAATATAAGCCAGCAACCAAGCTCAGAAATCTTGTAAGCTGGAGTGATTTTACAGAAAATCGTAGCCGTACCCGATTGTGCTCCTAAACAACAAAATGATGACGCATCTCGAAATGCGTTCTGACTGCCACGCTTAGCAAACGCACTCACCTCCACCTACGCTACATTAGCTACTTAGGTCTTCAGTCAAGCAATCTTTGACTGCAACCGTGCTGCAAGGGATGAGATCTTTTTCTCTATGGTATATACATATAATTTCAAAATGCGACAAATTTTGCGTTAAATGATGTACATTAACCCTGCCTATAACTTCACAATAGACGTTTGGAATGATCAGGCTCGGAGCAATCAGGGCGAAATTGTTCATTTTTAATATAAGCCAGCAACCAAGCTCAGAAATCTTGTAAGCTGGAGTGATTTTACAATGAAAATAAGACGGTTTTACATAAAATATAGTACTGGGTTCCTCGAGTCTCCGTAAAATACATTTTCCCAACCGTTAGGTGATCTCAGCTCAACAAATCCGTGGGTAGGCAAGCAGAAGCTTTTCTTCAACTGTAGAAACGGTAAACGCCGGTAGGGCCGATCACGAAACGAAAATCTAAATTGGAACCGCAGCAAAACCAATGCGTATATAGGAGAATTTTAAATGTTTTTTTTACTGCCAGTGAACATAAGTAGTTCTTAAATGGATATATTGTCAGGATTTTAGGATCAAGACGCACATTTGGTCTTTTGAGTGTACACGAGGATGATATACTTGCCACATGCAGCAGTTGCCTTGCATGCTAAAAAATCAACACCAGGAATCTGAAATTTCATGTAGAACTGTGGGAAACAGACATTGCCTTTTCTGGACAAGGAAGCCCGATTCTTTAGTGGGCACAACTTTACTCCGGCATTCCATCACGTATTGAAAATTCTGGAAATCTTTCAACCAGGTTTTATGAACCTGCATTAGATGTTGAGGTTACCCAACAACCTCCACAGTGAACCATTAAATTCATGTTCATAGACACACCACCCTCGTTTGAATGGCCGTCCTCCCGTCCTAGCGTAATCATGCCGGTAAATCCGCACCCAAATGAAGCATCGGACTCGAGTTTTGGAGTCATCAGAGCTTGCAAGCAGTGTATACCCAATGGCCGTCACGGGATATAAACCCGGGAGATCTGATATGCGGCGCAAGCGTGTAACCACTTCCCCACCAACTCACGTTGAACGAATTTGAATTTTCACGTCTGAAAAGGCAAACGTCTGTACACTTGAGCGATGCGATTGGTGTGTCTGGTTCATCAAACGACGATGCAGTAACTGTACTGGGTTTGAAAATCGGTTGACCCGGCAGTCAGTACCTCCCACTCGGGTAGCATGACACCAGCTTGATTTGCAATTTGAGGGGTATCATGTGAGAGGTATTTTTGTTCGTACTTACACCACACACTCATCTACGATTTATTTGGCTTATTTGACAACATTGATTCACAAGACCTGGATTGTATCTACCTTTTGAACTGCTATCTTTATCATCACAGGGTTTAGATGAGTTGTATTCACCTGTCCACAAGTTGCGGGTCGAACTGTCAAAATGGTGGCATCAAGAATACTTAACCTATGTGAGGACGGACTCCGCGTCCTAGATGACCTACCATCAATGAACCCGCTTTTCCCTTCACAGTTCCCCAAATCAGTTTTCGGTTTCTCAATTCAACGGAAAAACACGATTTCAGATTACAATCTCACTATTGTTCCGCCCGCGTCTTAATGGAATAACACAAAGACATTTTGTGGCGGAAGAATGAACATTCATTGTTACTTGTGAAAACATATTCTGTATCACTACACAAGCCTAGAAAGTAACTGAGAAAAAGCAGCGAATTCCTCTTTTGGTTATTTTCACCAATTAGACTGTCCGAAAAGGCTAATTACACTGGAATTTCAAAAACATTTTCACCAGTTCCGCTGTATTAATTAGTCGTGCTAATGGAGCAGACGCCGTGGTTATCAGCAGAAACACATTGTTTGATTAGACAGGATAAATGGTAAAATTTATTGTATACCGCAAGAGATCCACAATTTCCTTTCAAACACCTTGCACTTTGTGCTTAACAACATTTAACTTACGCAGACACTGTGTTCAAACAAAGCCGATTGGATGAAAGTAAGCACTTCCCTGCTTTGAATCACGGCGAATTTTTTCCCAGGGCTAAAAACCAACACGAGATTTCGGCCGTTGCAATGAGTCTTACAATGATCTTGCAATAGTCTTATAATTGATACTTTTAAATCGACCGCAACTAGTTTTTCATATGAGCCACAGAAACTTGGAGCGCAGATATACGATGGCCGAGCTCACTTTGTTATTCCAATCAATATTAGTTTCGTCGTTATATATTGAAGTTAACATTCAGTGATTATTCGAGAAGCCCATACTTTCATACTGAAGACTATCGATATTCGTCTTTTTATGTAAAGTACGATAGATTATTGGGATGAACGAATGGATGAGTTTCTGACTCATCCAAAAAAGTATAGTTGTTATGGTGACTTGGAAATAGTTTTGCAACAGCAGGTCATAAGGTATACGTTTGCAGATTGGCATGGATGCAGGAGTCCCAAGAACCAGCAAAATTATTGATCATGCAGTTACTTACAAATCCGCGAATCTTAAATAAAAAATCTTGCATTTCATCCCGGGATTGGAGGCGATCCGATTTGCTAGACTTGGGCGGGAGAATTAGGAGCAGACCGGCTAAGGGACTTAGTCGGTTAGAATACACGGTGATTATATATGGAACCAAAACAGGCAATTTTTTAAAGTTAAAGGTCTGACCCTTTCATATTGGAAATACGGAGTTGCGTAGAGCTGAATACACAGTGAATGAATGTGATGGTCAGATATTATTTTAAAGTCCTGGATTCCCTAGCTTTATGTTGTCCTAACTACCGATTTTCGTGGGACTAAAAGTTCGGGGTCATTTTCAGCGGGGACAACCCCAGTGAGATTCATTTACATTTTTGTCTAGGTTTGCCGTGTTCAGTGATAGTTCGCTCACGGATTGTGAAGAAATGATGCTTGAACCATATTAATAATTGTATTCTTAAATAAACACTTCCGGAATTTGCTCAGCTACTACAAAGCAACCAAATGTCCTTGAGGGAAACGGTCTTGACGTATTCCTGTTTGCAAAATCGGCATATTATACAAAGTTGAAACAAGATAATTTGGAGCCTTGTTGGGGAATTTCGAAAAAAGATAACTATTGTAGATGGTTTCAATTTGTGTCATTGGGGCCCGATTCAGGAAATAATACTAACCCTATCGATGCGCAATTATTAAATGAGATACATAATTGCGCCAGTGAATTCACCTAAAAATTAGTTTAGAGCAGGAAGAATTTTAATTTGCGGGAATTCGTCCAACGAATAGCGAATATATATTCGGTAGCAAGCTTAGCGTCACAAGGTGATTTGTTTACCATTAAAGGTAATTCAGTGGAGTTCTTCCAGTCAACAAGCATTGCAATGTGGAAGCTGACAACTCCTTATGAGATTGTTTTTACCCGGTGCGTGCACGCTGAATTTCTAATCATTGGTGCACACACAGAACAGCAGACAAGACACCCAGGATAGGAAATACAACAGTTCTCCCTTGACGGTTGTAGTTCGGTTGTTTCCGTTGTAGATCAGTTGTTTCCATACAGCTTCCGACGCGCAGTTTTATCACAGACCATAGGCTATTTGCTCCGATGGGTTATTATACTGCCACAACGCAGGACATTCTACCATGAAATTGTTAGAAAATATAATAATGCTGCGATGCTTATTCTCCCGTATTCACTGAAAAAAGGTTGCAAGTCAGCTGCAATCCTAATCGACGTGGTGATACGACCCTACGAAATCACGCAATAGTTTTGGGGGTTAGGGTGTCTGCTTTGGTTGGATATAAGCGTTCGCGCAAATCGCCTTGTGGTCCAACTAGTTTCATCCGAAAAAATACCATTGAATAGCGCACCGTTATAAATTGAAATGAACCAATCATGTTTCAGAGAGCTTTCCAGGAAGTTAAATCACGATATAATTACGAATTACTTAGGGTACCACCGCGATTAACGTAAGGTATACCGAATGAGCTGTAAGAGATATGCTATATAATTATCGGTTCTCGAGGAAATGCACTATGCATTAGCTTAGATGACTTCGATGCATGCATCCTTGGTTGCTTCGTAGGGTAAACGCTGGGTGATTACTAACATGACGAGGCCAGTAAACGTATGACCAAATGTCCATCAATATAGATATCCACCTCGGAAGAATATTCAGCACAATGAGATGTTGACCATTATTGAAACAATCGGCCTGGAAGTGTCCTAGGAGAGTAATTGAAAGAATGCCAGCCAGATTTAAACAGACGCGCCTAGTGAATTCAAACTTGTACCACCGCTGGAATTTCGGTCTATTTCTATATTCTGTCATTTTAACTTTACGTGAGTTCAAGATTAATTTTGCTGAATTTTCCAGGTGAAATTTTCAAGCTGAAGTCTTGACACGTAAGGCATATGAAACTAATTTGGGGAAAACTGTACGGTCTGACAAATGCTGTATGAATGAATAAAATATATATGCAAGATGCTTCCCAGTTTACCTGCCTCATTCGACAACATATAAGTTTTCAGCAATGACCAAACACGTTTCCCCACTAAGAAGAAGAGTTGCGATGCTACAACATTTTAGCTGCTAGCAAACTTGGAGTATAAGGTCTTTGTACGCAGTCTCAATCGCCAACAAAACTGAATATTTATTTGATAGTTTTGCCTTTTGTTGCGAGGTGTTAAAAGATAAACAAAAAAGCCGTCCAGCCCAAGTTATTGTGAAGCACTGCTGATTTTATTATAAGCAGAGCATCCCACCGGCCCTCCGAGTCACTCTGTTTTGAAATACCAAGAATCTAGGATAAAACCATGATATGGACATTCTCAAACGACTCAGAACCTACATGTGCGGTCAAGGGCAATATAACTGAGAAGGCGGTTTAACCAAATGTTGTTCTGTATGTTCCGTGTTCATATTACCGTGCTACAGCTTGCAAAAATTAGGAGAGCTGAACGCGGCTAATGATACAACCGACAACGTGAGAACAGGATTATATGGAAGCCTCTATTTCTGTTTCGAAGTGTGTCGGATTTTCTGCTGTGCACCGGTGTTTATCGAAAAACCATCTAAATCCCGCATACCTACTGCGCTTTCTAAGCCAATTAAGAGCACCCCTATTTTTGGAAAAAAACTTTCCCATGGAGTCCTTTTCAGTGAAGGGTTGAATTGCTCCCATCGTATATTATTCAGTTTTTGCCTGCGAAAACAACTGAGAGAACAAGTTGGAGTCAATTCGTGCGCATGTTCTGACGACGGAATTAAATACTCATTTAGTTGGGGATTATTCCACCATACATCTATCTTACTCCGTTCCGCCCTTGCCACCCTCAATACTTTCAACCTATCCACCAGTTTGTGAAAAATTAAATTTTACCTAATTCTACTAATATACGCTTGTTAATTTCACTTAACCAGTCAAAAATCGTACAAATCGTAAATTTACAAGGTAGGAGGTCAAAAGCACAGACAAGTATCTGATAAGTTTTGAAAGTTTCTACAAAGTTCGAGGTATTTGATCCCACCACTGTTCTCATTGATCGCTGGTATCATCAAGGCCAAGACCCGTGATTTCAGCAATATCTCAGATGAATCGAGAGGTTGTGGGCATAACCACGTGTTGGTGAATGAAATAAATCCTTAAGGCATTGGGCATTGGTGCACTGGCACCAAATTAACTGGGAACAAACGTGGGCTGAACCAAGGGTATGAACGTTTTCTAAGTTGGATATCATGTAGGTATTCGATTGAATTCCTGAATCCTGCAACTCGCAAGCACAGTTTGTGGACTGCTATAAATGCAGGTTCAAGAATATTCCGAAGTTGTCGCTGTTGTCGCTTAAAAGAACGACTGAAATAATTATGATTTGAAGCGTGGATAGTGTAAGATACTTCATGGCGGAATAAAAACTAGTGGATGCAATAACACTTTGGAAGCTCTAAAAACAATGCCATTGCGGTTATTCGGCTCCCCTTAATTGGTCTTTTTAGGAAAAAATGTAGTTTTCAGGGTAGGTGTAAATGTAACCCTCCAGAGTGCAGTAAACAGCGTTAAATCAAACTACTGGTTAAGAGAAAGCCAAGACGAATCCAAGACGAATCCGGCTGAACTTCGACAGCCACAATGGTTTGGCACACACTTCAATGAACGAAAGTCAAAAAAATTGTGTCTGAAAATACATTATATTGCCAACCTGAGCGCATGGTAAGCCGCGCATTAAGCGTGCCGTTTGAATACAAGAACAATGGGGGTAGCTTTAAATTTCGAGCTAAGCTTAGCAACAACGGCTACGTTTGTGGATGGGCAGTAATCAGGTCTTACACGACTAACCTGTGAAGGAATGCCACATCGGTAATTGTAGTAACGCGTTGGACTTAACGTTTCAATTTTAGACGAATCAGGATAGTGTTTTTGCTTGTGGTCTAGTCACAGAATCAGGAGTTGTAAAACGAGAGACGAATATATATTCGAACACCATCGTCAATAGACTAATTGTTGTATGGCGCGTGAAATTTTCAACATCAAGACACGTTTACTGCAACGGCACGTGATGACGTATTGTTGAATCAATTTTAATTAGGATATTGTGGAACCTTTCAATAAACGATAGTCGATAAACGTAAGTTTGCGGGCAAAATGGAAACGATGTCTCAGTTGAGAAATCACAAATCCGTAGCTTTGTATTCAGTTAGACGAGCATTTACATCAAAATTTCTTACAAATAAATTGAAGACATTTTTTCAAGTAATCGATTTTTAGCGAAAATGTTAGGAGATAGTTTTACGAAATTGTGAGCAGTGTATGTATGCTTGCACACCAGAGTCGGTTAGTTAGTATGAGGGCCCCATATTCTCTGCTTGCATTCTATTCAGGATTGCAGGCCGCAAAATGGCGCTGAACACGATCAGGACTGCTTTCCATCCGGCAGCATCTATAGCGGAGCTTTAGGATAGATCCCTGTGATATGCCCGGATGTGTTGCCCTACTGGGAAAATGTGAGTCCTTCTGAAAAATGTTCAACATCTTTCAAAGGTATTTATTTGCTACAAACACCACTCCTACATAAACCATGTTACAAAACAGGCCTTTTCCCAAGCACTTTGACGATACTAATATCATGCTTCACAGAATTCGTTGGCGGATTCGGGTGCTTGTCTAATCAGATTATGAAGCAAGGATAAACCGAATCAAGTTGATGTTTCATGAATGGAATCAAAATCACATGGTCGATAGGCGCGATACCAGCAAAATCAATAAATAACTGGTTCATAAAATGTAGACAGAGTTCACACCTGATTACAACAATCAAGATCATCTCTAGAATTGGTGGAAGCGTGACAATTTGCAAGCTATTAATCTATCATTGATGAGGTTTCATTGAATCCGATGTGGATGGGATGAGAGGCAAAAGACCACAGATTTACCAAGTAGGTGAGTCCGTTTGCAGTTTCTCTTGTTTCGGTGAAAACGTCGACAAGAATGCTCTTCCTAAAACTCTTTATCCTACAAAATTTTAGAAATAAGGCATTTTGATGGATGATTGGCGAATGTCAACTGAGTCAATTCAAAGGTAACAAAAGTGCAACAAGTTAACAATTATCGTCAATGCTTTGCTTGACTGTTGAAGAGTATTTGCCACTTATTTAACTAGAAATACTCACTGGGAAAGCGAGAAACCTTCCCTGACATTGAGGATATTTTTTCAATCAATTTCACACATTCGTCGAGGGGCATCCTAACAACGAATGAGATACACATTGGAATGACTTAATTTTACATTTCGTGGGTTCCGGACGTCGTATATCATAAAAGGATAAACGCAGGACATTTAAATTTCTCTCTATTGGTTAATAATTTTACTTGCCAACAACTGATGGAATTCGGGATGCATGATGCATGCCGAACCTTCGGGAAGGCCACTCAACACATGATGTGCCGATTGACTAATTTCACCGATAGAGACGTGAGCCTCAGAAAAAATGTACTCCCTTAGTGGTTCTTCGTGCCTCTCACGCGGAACGGCTTTGAATTTTCAAAGACTAAACATGACATTTAAGTACATGGGGGTTTTGATCCGAATTCAAAGTGGTTGCAGAAGTATCGCTCGAGTAACTCAAGTAAAACTCATATTCAATGTGGAAGACACCGAATTACCGATTAATTTTCACCACATCTAACCTAGTGTTTTTGGTCCCCCATACTTTTTAGAATACAGTGACCATTTAAACAAATTAGGCTTGGGCGCGCCAAAGCGGCAGTGTAGGACATAAAAATATCGGGCAACTAGTCAGCGTGAAGCAGATAACAATGACTGCGGAGTAATATACATTGTTTTGTTCTCTCGATGTGCTCCTTCATATGTGGAGGTGAATTCGTTACTGTTATCCAAAGATACTAAAAATCCTCGAACATTCCCGATGACGGTAATTCCACATTATTCTCTGCGTGTGCTTCCAAATAATGGGGCTCTGTTAAAACACGGTTACAAGCGGGACAGTTCTACGGTTACACCCCTGCTTGAACGTCAGCCTGTAGTTCAAACGCAAGCCGGGATCAGAAGCGTTTTCCGCAAAGGCGACATATGTGCATGTTTTCGTCAGAGCCCTAAATACTCTTTCTTTTCCGTGGTTTCGATATCCTCCGTTTCATTCCAGTGCTTCTCACTCATAGGTATATTCTTGATTTTGGAGAACGCAAAACGAGAGAGACAGAAATTGCGTTTGTGTGATTTCCGTTAAAATGCTTTTCAAGATGGTGACGAGGAATGAAAGCTGATGGAAACACCTCCGACCATGTCGGACGCCCAGGCAAAGTTGTTTCAGTTACTAAATCCTATTTGGATTCAAAATGCATATATGTTTTAATGTTGGACTCAAATTTTCTAGCGTCGAAGCAAATATGGATTTTCGCGAAAATGTGCATACCTGTATTCCATTTCAAACATTGGTAACAAGAACTCCAACCTGAAGGCTCCACAAATGCCAGGACCTTTATTGTGAAGTTAGATTCTTCTTTCACGGCGTGCCCTAACATAAGTGGTGCGTTGAACAAAGACTTGCATTTGTTTAGAGTTTCACGGGCTCGACGCACTGATAGGTAAGTGATAGAGAAAACCAACTACAGGAGAAGAAGCTCCGAAAACTAGCGTCTTCAACGTGTGGTACCGTTTGGCTCTCGTATTTACCAAACGTTGTGAGCCTCTAGTTCACCCTTTCTCAGTTGATCTGGTTAGATTTGCACATAGCCTGTTTAGCTTATGTAACATGAAACCGTTTTAAGTGCTTATCAGGAATTCTTTCCATCAAGTAGGTACCCAAGCAGTTCGCCCTTTTGTTCTCCTATGTTTTGCGCATTTCTTGGTTGTCAGATATGAGAGTCCACTCCGGATTCAGATTGTTCAACTCAACGGATAAGCTTACTAGGGAAGGCAATAAAGTGCAAGTGTGCGGCATTCTAATGAAATTTCACAGTACTCTTTCTGCTACATTCGTATTATTCAAGATGTGCTGATGAACGTGAATGAGCAAACGTTGTCGATGCCCAACAAGGAGTAGGTGAAGGAGTTTCTAGGGGAATATCCAAGGTAGATCGTATGTGAAATAGTTTTTCAGCTGGTGCTCCGAAACAGACAGTCTATGTGGGCAAGGCTACCGGGGGTTTCATATTTCCGTCTGGTCGTCGTATTTTTTCCTGGGTCGTTTGGCGGATAACCTTGGGCAACTCAGTGTTCCCTTTTGTACGGCGTTTTTCGGCCGACGGGAACAATGAATACTGAAAGGGTATGGAGCATGAAAAACAGTTCCCCAGATGAAGCGGTGAACTCAGGATGTATTATTTTGCAACAGTGGAAATTTGGGAATACGAATATTTCGGTATAGTCAATGCTTCATCCTTAGAGTTTTGCAGCAGAAGCGTCCACGCTTTACCACTTCGCACAAATGGAATTCTAATAGACGTCGAAGCAAATCAGTAGACTATTTAAGTTATTAGAAATGTAGGGACTGTTGATAATACGTCTAGAAGTGTGTTATGAATTGCAAAGAACCAGATAATACAAGAGGAGAATATGTACCAAATTTTTTGTCTGTTGTGTTTCCCAATTAGTATGTATGGGCATCATAAGGAATCCGAATGCACAACTGCTAACTACAGACGCGCCAGTCGTAGTGTGAACCAAGTTGTTTTTCGGCAAAATATAATCATCTCAGTGATGGTTAGTTCATCGGCAAATGGCTGGCTCATTCTCTGCAATGCAGTCATTTTTCTGAGCGCCACTAATTCTCTACCAAACCACTGAAAAGTTCACTGATTGACCTTTAGATGAAGCACTCTTTCGCCGCCTAGTGGGAACCTCCAGATGGGGCAAGATTTTGAAGCCTTAATAATAGCAGTGGAGATAACGTGGTTGCGTTTGAACGACAACAAAATGTAGGAGTGGAGGCTCAGATATTTTGTGCTCCATTCATTTGTGGATGCCGGTTTTTTCAGGTAGGTTTGTTCGGCGAAAATAAGCCCGCTAATCTAGCATGACAGCTGCTATATTTACAGTCAGAATTATCCCAGATGTGATCGTTTCCTTCATCATGCTAATACCTCTTTGCAGCTCATACTCTTACGGTTTCTTCAGTTTACCCGCAAGTAAATTTTCTGGAAACCGTTTATATTTCTGATACGATTTATTCCAGGGTTGCCCTCATCAGGTTGAGTCTTCCGCCATATCAAATCATGTCAGATCTCAAATCTTATTCAGACACAGTGATTCATAGCGTTCCACGCTATCCTTCTGCACAATCGTTGTAAACAGTCTGCTGAGAAAAAACTCGCAGCCTGCTTTTGGGATTTGTTCGTCCAGCGTCCATACTACTGAGGTAGTATTTGATCAGAACACGCGCGTGTATTAGGCAGGAAGCTGCAAAACAATATGGATAGAACAACAACATATTAGAACAAAAGTTTGACGCAATCGGGGACTGCGCCTACCTGATGAGCCCCCAAAAGGGCGAAACCTGTCGTGGGCTGTCGATGGATTTTCGGCAACCTTATAAGTAGCACATTACAAAGACAAATTAGGAACCACTCCATAATTAGTTGATCATAGAGCAAACTAGGATAGCTGAACCCCATTCGATAATTAGTTTTATAACATGTAGAATTTCTAGGACGTTCGGTATTTTCATATGGGATACACAGAAGGAAACACTTTCCTCTTGGCGACAATCATAGTTAAACTGATTATGTTCTTCTTTAGTTTTCTTATGAAATGCGCCGCTTTTGAATGGAAGCTGTTTTAATAGGAGCAAAAAACAGGTAGACTCGTTGATTATAAAAGTGTCCTTATATCATGTTTCCTCTCAGAATTTCAAAGTTCGCAAATCTGACTGCACAAGATCAACTGAGACGGATCTCCGCGTCATCCGTTCTTGTTCGTTGCTTTCATAAGGTGCCTGCTGATCGCTGAAGTCGTAGATTGTAATTGCGTTTGTGTTTCTGCATTGAGACGGTTGTGTGGAAGCCGCATTGTTGTTGCATGCCCTGCTTCGTCGTTCTTCAGCGATTGCTGCTAAACGCAGCTTGGCGTTTGTTGACATCTCGAAAGTGTTTTATCTGGCTTCGCACGACACAGTCGTCAGACCTGTCGAGGTGTTTGGAACACCGTCACTTCTAGTTTGGTTCATCGCACGGTCTTCCGAGAATGCTGCACCAGTTTCCCGCAGTTCCGATGTCCACTGCCACAGAAGTGTGAGACAAGGGGATCCACTCTCCCCGTTATCACTCATTATCACAATGGGTGAGGTTCATGACTTGCCAATGCCACAACTTATGACATTTTGTGTGTGGTACATGGCGCCGCTTGTACATCTTCCCATCTAATATCATACCAGACCCAGCATCACAGATACTTTATGCCTGATGTGCGAGTCTTCGTTGTGCTAGGGCTTACAGCGTTATAAAGAGCATTCAACATTGTTTTCCTCTTTTTGGCTGTTGATCTTCAGACGCGAGTTTCCGTACCATTTTTACACCCGTTATAGGGTTGATGTAGGCAAGCAAATCTCAAAAGAAACGTGGGCACAAAATCACCAGTAGCTGCAACATGGTCATATCTATTGCGTTCATGCCCTAGGAAAATACGCTGAAAAATCACACAAAATTTCCGAGATTGCAGGAACTCTTTGCTAGATGTCCCATGAAGGAATTCTGCGGAGAAAAGCAGGAACTCTTGCTGGATGTCCCATGAAGGAATTCTGCGGAGAAAAGTATCTGCCGACAAATTCTGATCGCAACAATCCTGAACCATGAAAAATACTTAAGCCGGCGCCAAATACATTTATTGCGGCGAGGGCAAATTAAACTCACACTTCGTCTTGAAGGCAGATTATGAAACTGCTAAGATAACAACACTTTGCCGAGCGGGACAAAAATAATGTGAAAAATTATTAAAGTGCCCACGTTCAAATGTAGCTGAAATACACCTAAATGGTCGCACCAGTAGCACTCAGTCAAAATGTGGCATTTTATTTTGGGGTCTGGAATAGCACAACTAATCACTAAAGCGATTCAATTGTGGCGATGCTCATGACATTCTAGATGCGAAATGCGCCATCCTGATGATCTTCAAGGGAAACGGATCCTCTTGTTTTCACACAACTGTTTAAACTGAATTATCAGGACAGAAATCTCATCTACGAAGCATGTTAAAAAGATGTACTTTTGGTCGCTGTTCGAGCCCTAACTAAATAAGCGCAAAATTTAACAAACTAAGTAAAATAAATATGCTAATTTGGAAATTTTACGTGACAGCCAGCACATGCCATGCAGAAGAACCCGGGAAATTTCCAAAGAGTCCCACTGGTGTGAATCGGGAAACATCCAGATTATTATCTCTGAGGAAATTTATAAATATTGGCATTTAGAGAACATATTGCGCGTCTGGTAGTTGAGAAGAAATAGCCCGTTTGGCGGGGGGAAATTTGAATGCAAGTCAAGAACAAACACTATTTGGCCACTGGGTGATGCTAATATTCCTGTTCGTTTTCAGTTTTAGGAGAGACGGATTTATTTCATGCAGCTGGAATGTACGGTAAAAACACCACGCAAATCGAAACCCGGAAGAATTATGCGGACATAAAGGCACCGGCAATGGGCATGGGGAATATTCGTTACTACCGGTGTACTGGTGAATAAAGGTTTATTAACCGGAGCTACTTGATTGCTTTTGATTTCTCTTTTGCTCATCCTGAGAGATAATAAACTAAAATAGAAAAGCTGTAAAATTGAACTCGACAAAAGCCTGTAATTAGTATATCTTCATTTACTCAAAACAAAATGCGATTTGTAGAAATTTACAACTAGAATAATCGACATTTCTGTTTGAAAAATTTACATGGCAGGTTCTTTTCACGGTTCTCTTCTACCCTTTCCGTTCACATTTACGCATGAAATTACATTCATTCTGATGCAATTAATGTAATGAATTAAAACAGAAGAGAATCTAGCATCATGTTTGGTACAGGTCCCTTGTCAAACTTCAAGCACTGTGCCGCATGGCGTTTCAGATTATGGAGAGTTTTAAATCTGTACCCGCAGACCTGGCAAGCATGTAGTCTCTCGCCGGTGTGAACGAGAGTGTGCATTTGAAACAGAGTTCACGAACAGAAATTCCTTCCACAGTCTCGGCATGAGTAATATATTCGTTTCAAGAGCTTTTCATATTCAGCGGCCCTCGTGCTCCTACTGGCTGACATTTCCTCACGGTGCCACTCTGTCATATGATTGTCTTGATTTCCGAGTGACTTGTAACAGGACGGACAGAAGTCGCATTTGAATGGCTTCGGATTGGAAGGTTTTTCAAGGTGAATCCTTAGCCTGTTGAGATGCTGAAACGCTTTGGAACATTTCGAACACCGATGTCGACTTCTGGGGCACTCCAGCCTCCAATTGGACCCCGCATGTGAAAAGGCTCCAAAATATGATTCACGGGTTGATGTGGCAGGCGTTGAACTGGTGGCTCTACCTCCCAATTTTCCATATCGATTGGCGTCTGGAGAGCAGAAGAGTCGTTACCAAACAACGTAGTTCACGCTGAATGCCGAAAATGTCAACGGAATGTCAACCGGGTGTGTCAATCCACACTTGTGTTCAAAAACGTTACATGGTCAGAATCCAATACATAGCTGTGCACTTTGGTTAACCGTATCGCTAGTATCAATCAGCTGCACTGCTACACACAACGAGAGTCAGAGGCGAATTTGCGATCTGTGGTAGATCACCAATCAGGTTCAAAAACATCATAAAGCCAGTGGATTGTTATTGTGTGCCTACGAGTGGTGCTCAGTAACCTCTGATTTCTCCAGTTGAACAAACATCCAAAATAGTGCTCAGAAATACTTTGAGGGACTATCTCAAAATGCTCCGTTTACGAACCTCATCTTTGTGGTGCAGATTTATTTAGTTAGTTTTCTGGATTGAAGGAGGTGAATGTTTCCTGTTTATGGATATGGCATGGCTAGCCTCCGGAACCAGTACATTTTCAAGCGCATCACCCCTATGGTTGAAAAACCCATATATTAAGGGACGAAGCTGTATGTCATACATTCCAGTTTGGCTTTTATCAGTGCATGGCTGGCGGCAGGAAGCCGCTCGCAATTCAGGCGTCTATGTTGCAATGATTTTACCACAATTTGGCGTATAAGTAAAAGACTTCCCGCCTGGAAGTTTCCTCCTGTCTCTAATTGTTAGTCAGAATTTTGGCGGTAAATTGAAGCCCCTAGAACGAGTTTAAATGAGCAATCAAACAACTATCCACATTCTCACGCAAGAAGAAACCTGGAGAATTATGCTGTATGATTCCACACTAACTCGTTCACAAAGCTGAGATCATAGTTACACAATCCGATAACAGCCTAAGGCACCACGATTCCCGGGAAGTTCAAAAGATGGCAGATTAAGTAGAAAAGTTGCACAGTGCAACACTTTCATCCATTTCTGAGTTGGTACGACTCTTTTCTTCTGCATTCAAACATACTGAGGATATGAACTTAAGCCATCTGATATTGCACTGATTTGCATAAGCTTACTCACATATTTGTAAAGCCATATGGGATTGGACGTAACCCCATCTACTATGCATCTGCAACATGTGCCAAAATAACTTCCCTTATTACCTCAATAGTGCAAGCATTAAGCTCTAGTATATTTCTCCTGCTGTGATAAAGTGGCCCACGAATACGTCCTAGTAAACTTAGGAAAAGGATCATCACTAAAATGTCCACACTTCGAAAGATCTGAGTACGCCCTCACAAGAGCGGAAGATTAAAAAAGCATCACAGAATTCAAACAAACAGGGACTCGGTTGCCCTGCGCGGAGATGATTTAACCGTAGAAGGTCGACTTCGTAACTGAAACCATTGGGCACTGACTGCGTGTTTTAGTCGTCTGACTTTTCTGATGAAAGGTTTACTAAATGGCACAATTCTAGCATCATTATGGCGTGAATGATACTCTTAAGCGCAACATACTCTCTTGGAAACTTAATATACCCTGATTTCAACACGCCGGTCATAAAATATGTTACGTTGGATGGAAATTGGTCCCAAAAAGCCACAGATCGATTCAGAATATTGTAGAGATCTATGGAACTCATGCGTACAGTATATGCTAAGAAAGGATCCCCTATTTTTTGGACTGAACAACGGGAATTGGTCGCTCTATAAACCATTATCTGTCGTGCGCCAAAGCCCACACAATTTGATCATGGTAATTCCTGTGAGGTAAGATCACTAGGATGATCAAACCGCATTCAGTTGAAACAAATATATTGGTTAATTTCGCTCTTGCGTAAGGTGAATTTGTGAAACCTTTTAGTTGAACAGAAACGCTGGGGAATCGCCATCTTTCTACTAGACGATCGGTAGACGTTTTGCCGTGTGGTCAGAAGTAAATACGTTGAAAAATATTTGTTTACGGATTACTTTTTCCTGACCAAGCACCCTAATGTTCACTGGGCTTTGATGATAGCGATGTTGATGAGCAGGATCCAAAACACCGAGTTCATGAGCTGAGTGGAATTTTATCACTTGCACTTCTTATGCTCAGATGTGGTTTTAAATATTTCTGAGATGCTTATCACAAATTATGTCAACCGATTCTGCACAAGTTGTTCAGATTGTCGGTCACAATGAGCCCAAAATATCCCACAGCTGGATTGCCCTAACTCGTTTTTTATCCAAGTATGGATATGTCAGACTGCAACCGAGCGATTGTGATAGGGCTGAACCAAATGGGCCCCCAAATAGTCCAACACCATTAAGTCACTATTCGTCGCCAGGTTAATGATGAAAAGTTGGTAAAGCTGAGGCTTTCAAAATTCCATTGATAAGGTGGTTTTGAACTTACCAATGGGTGCGTAGATCTGGAGGAGATTGTCCACTGCATCTACTGAGAAAGTTAAACACCACAACGACAAAAATTAGTGTACGAATTCCACCAAAATATGTGATGTGTGACAAATACAAAACTTTCATGAACGAACTCACAAACAATCGGAACTCAGACACAAATCACAGAATAACAACTCACACTTCATGGCGCATTCCAGAAGAACAGTTATGCCACTGACGAACATTGAGATCCTACCAAGACCGCTGTTCATCCTCAACTGCATCCACGTTACCAATGCTTCATACTGTCTTTATTGTACAGTTGTCGTTACAACGCGAATGCATTTCCAATCAATCAGGAGTATTTCGAATCCTGTCAAATCAAATCTCACCAGGCCAAAGTGATTCAAGTTGATTTGGTTCAGCGGTGTTCATTTGATCAGCACCGTTATGCAGAATGTCGCAGAAGATCGGTCGTTTTTTCCAGTATTATTATCATCGAATATCGCTGGTTCTGTTCCCATAATGTGCCTAGTGTGCGTGAAGTAAGAAATTCGAACACGTGTACAACTCAGCCCAATGTGTTAAGCTTCTTTTATCATCTTCCCTTGTTCCCAATTTCTGCAAGTTAACCTACTGATATCTGATACTTTCTAAATGCACACAAATGGAACCGTTTGAATTGATGCATGTGTTAGTAGACTTCGTTATTACTAATTCGAATTTTGTATTTTTCCTTCGTTGCAAGCTATCAACTTAATGGATACTGGAAAAAGAGAGTTCTTTAAAACCACAAATTTTGAACATTGTGAAAACCTCTTCTTTTATGCAAGTAATCAGGGACAGTGTGATTTGCGCTCACTTTAGTAGGACGTATCATTAGTTCAGCTATATTCAAGTAAGTAACATCGCATGATTACCCATTGATTAGATTTGTGCGATTATTTCTTTCATATAATTTTTGCATGAGGATATCCTTCACGAGACGGTGATTTGTGCAGGTGTTTTAAAAGTCAGGTTCGATTGCCGTCAGTTTCAACGAGAATGCTCACCTGTATTTGGTCCATATGTATCTGGTAATATGTAAATTTTTAAAGTGAGTCATTATTATAAGTTACTGTGGACAAATAGTGAATTCGTTTACGGGAGCGTCATTCTGGAACGTTCACATAATGGATAGAGTATCACAGTTTATAAAGAGACAGGTGCCTAGCTTGGGGCGACTGCCTTCCAACTCCAAGGCGTGACTAAAGCTGTGTTTTTCTAAATACCCCCGTTATTCCTGTTTTTTGAGTCTTTCTCCAGTGACACGGGGAGACCGCTTACCCTGCTAATCTGTCGGACATTATTAATCCTGATGAATTGAACCCATTTGAAGATATGTGAAAAATCAAGACAAACGCAAAATCGACCGTCCGGTAGTTTATTAGTTTTCTTCTATATAATTCATTGCCTTCATCTACCTATATTATCATCCATATGCACAAAGAGCCTTCACTCGTCTGAACTTAGTACGTTTCGATTACAAACTTTCTAAATGGATATTTTTCAGCTTACATTCATTGTCAAGTAGTCGTTTATCCACGAAAAGGACGAAATATGGATTCTCAACTTGAATTGTCGTCACAAGCGTAAATAAACACTTCCGTTCTTAATTCAAGTTTTTAACTTTACACAGTTGTAATTTTTGACTGCACAGGTATGTAAATTTATAGGCGCCAGCAAAATTATGGGGCTTTCCTATCCAGTTGGCTAGGAACTAAGTTATCAGTAATGCAACTTCTTACTCCCCACTCTTCAACGGATCAAAACACATACCGAAACATAAAGCCCGTACGTCTTTGGGCTGAGTTGCTGCAACTGTGAGAAATATGTATTATAAGATGGGTTTCACAGTTGCCAATTTCGTTCCACTTGTATGCGAAAAACAACTGATTTTGCCCATTTAATTTCGCCTAATATAGTGCTTATTCCCAGACCTTTGTTACTCCGCACGTATTTTTTATTTTTATCAATGTACTCACTAATAATACTGGAATCAAGTCGATGAGCCTCAATTCTGTAAAACAAGTTGTTGTGACAGCGATGGAAATTGAGAGATAGTATGATCTTCTCCAATTGAAAATGATACACTACCCTCTTGATGATCCACAGTACAAGAAATAGCCAATATCTTAGCAAGTTTCACACCTTGTACTACTTGTCAGAACACAGCGAGTTTTTGGAGGAAAAGGATACTTTTAGCTGTTCATGACTCATCGTTGTGGTACATGACTCAAACAGTTCAATGCTATGTCGGACTCTGTGAAACCGCCAACTTTAACTATGCTCAGGTGGCTAATTTATACTCATTCAAACCCACCGGCTGAGAGGTTACCTCGCCAGAAATAGAATAGATATCTGATCGGAATTTGTGATCCATTTTTTTATTTTACGTCATCAAACGTAACCCAATGAATAGCTGTGAAATACCTTTAGACATATTTGTCCATTTATTTTTCTTTCACCCACTGACATTTTTTGCGCTTGCTTTCTCCGCAGCTATAGTTTTAGTCGACTATACAACTGTGCGGTCGTTCTTCAGATAGCCAGTTTTGGTACGTTTGTTAATGGAAACCAGATTCAAAAATCTCATGGTATAATAGTTCATTTGAGGATTTGCCGAAGTTCACGACACGCATTTTGTTGGACCAAACCAGGTGAGACGGTAAGACGGGTCTGTTTGCAGTATAAAAAACGCAAGACCGGATAGTATAAGCGAGTTGTATGACGAACGTATATGACCCTTTTGCTGGCTAGCACTGGCAGTTGAAAGCCTCTACAGCTCTATTATCCGAAGCTTTCTTTATTGAACTGAACAGCGGTTGATTTAATCGAATGACTATCATTCAGTGAGAGAGGGGGAAACACATCGAATATTTTTGTATGGCGCATTGCATTCTGAATACCTTGTGGTTCGCGACTTACTGAGGAAATCTGCTGGTTGCTTGTTCCAATGAAACTATCTTCTATTGCCTACTTTCCTCGCAACTTACAGTGAGTTTGAGCTTGAGATAATCTCAACGGTAGTCAAGGAGGAAAGGTAAATTCTCAGCTGAAACGCTTCCGGTGCCATTTCGATCGGTCAGCTTCATCGATGTTATGGACTCTGCAGAATTCGACAGACTGATTGGGATGAAAAACCTGTCGACAGCAACTTCTATCTGAGTAAGTAAAAAACCTATTTCCCAGCCGATCGTCACATTTATGGCACTCGCTTAATCTTCTGATACATTCTGAGAGTTGACACTTTTATATGCTAAGTGAACAACACGGTTTCTACTTTGTCACTTAATGGTGAATTCAGAACCAAAGAGTAACAAAATGTGATTCATGATTATGAATACTTAGCATTTGGTCAAACCGGAGTATCATGGCAACCGTTCCATTTCACTGAAAAATCTAAATCGTCTATGGTGAGTGGTTTTCCATGTTGCGTTCGATGGCTGTAATATAACGTCTTGAAACTAATGGGCTTTTCACTCTTATGAGGCAACAACGACGATGTGTTTATTTTTATTGTTATCTTTTCTCACTGATCTGTTGTGCTGCGTAGATGGACAGGTGATTGCTACAGAAAGACAGTTGGTAGTTTGTATAAGGTGTCCCTGATGACACCTCAATGACAGTCCTCCAGTGCCGTGTTAGAATAGAGGGGGTCTGAAAATTGCATGCACACACTATACAGGCATATAAACTCATCCCCCATCTGGACGACAGAAAGACAGTTAGTAGTTTGCATAAGGTGTCACTGATGACACCTCAGTGGCAGTCCTCCAATGCCGTGTTAGAATAGAGGGGGTCTGAAAATTGCATGCACACACTATACAGGCATATAAACTCATCCCCCATCTGGACGAGAACATGTTTATTTAGCTCAGAACGAGAAGCCTATGGTTTTTCGCAAATGTGAGATGAACGCAGTTTTCTATTCAGAAACGCATATTACACTGAGCCGCCAGCATTATCACTGACCACAAACTCCTCCTGGCATGTGATTCTTCTGTCGTTTTGAATTTTTGAATTCATATCGATGGTGCATACGTATGGTCGCACTCATCAATGCGATTGAAGGTGTTTTTTTAACCGTGCATGGAAACCGGAGAACTTTTGAGCATTCCACACAATGATATCGGATGTTCGGACTATCCGGCCTCTAGCTTGATTTTACATGTGCATCTGTCTCAGTGGCCAAACCATATGCGGAGATGAATGCAACATTTGGTCAACCAGAATTCTCATATTCCCCGTAATCTAAAAAGTGATAAACATGCTGGCCCAACCTGCGTACAATCTGTATCATTGCGTGATATTTCACAAAATAAGTTAAAATGCCAACCAAATGGGTGCATATGCGCTTGTGTTACAAGACCTTGTGAAGTGCGATTAAAAATCTAACCGCTCAACTCATCCAAATGCTTTCCGAGGAACCTAGCACGACGAAGTAATATATGGTGAACACAGGGCGCAACTATGCGGTGAATGTATAATAACTGAAGTTCGAGGTAACAGGAAAAAATCGAACTTTCTATAAATGCAACTGTGTCTTATGCCTGCCCCAAGCAACTATAAGTTCTATCGTAAAATTTATTGGTCGAATACGTTCAACCCAAGGGGAAAGTTGCCTCTATACTCCATTAAAACCTTGCTCGGATTTGAGCATTTTTGATATATTTCCCCAACTATCTCGTCTGATAACCCATCTTTTTGCTCTATGTTAGTTACGTTACCCAAAGTCTACAGATGACGTCCGTTTTCCTGACGCATTAAAACCCCTTGAAAACAGCAGTAGGTTTCGACCGCAGCGTGAACCTTGATGTCATTCCGTTCCATCCAAAAGCACCTAAATGCACATTGATGATACACATTTGTATGGTGACAAAATGTTTGTAAGCCAGTCGTCAAAGCCGGCTAACAAACCCACAGTCACTTGATCAACAACCAATAAAGCACAATCGTTGACACATGCAGCTGGTTACTATGAGACCTCAAGGTTGTTTACATATGCTGGATGCATATCCAAATGTGTAAACCTGTCGACCACAATCAGGATACTTGGCACCCGTGCCCTACTTTGGCCGTGGGGCTAAGCGGTATCCAAAAAATCTTCCACTTTGTCAACCCCTGGGTTGACTACTTAGTTCGCTGCTAAGAAGAATAGGCACCGACAATTGGTGTGCGGACGACGGGTTTTTTCAACTACTCTGGGTACTGGTGTTATATGGAATAGCAAAGAGATGAAAAAGTAATCTATCTCACAAAAAAAAAATGCATTTGCTGAAGGTCCGAAAACAGGTTTCTTAAGAGAACCTATTTCCAACACATGCAACAACTATGAAGAAACGCGTTTTTAACTTACATAGTTCGGTAAGAAGCCCTGCTAAATTTTTATAATATCACCAAAACTGGTTTTGCGCATGTACTTGGTTGTGGTCACAAGCAAAAGTTTCCGCTCCTGTAATAAGACAATCCGTGTGGATTTGGGGAAACCGAAAAATAATGCGCCCTAATCAATTTCACTAGCGTCGTGCACTGCGCAATTCCCATGGAACCATGGACTGCATAGTCCCCGCTGTGCGCAACCAGTCCACGCCAAATAGTTTCCTGTGAAAGTAATCACGTAAATTGCAAACAATTTGGTGAAGGATTTTCATAACGTAATTATCTCATAGTCATACAGTTAGTTACTTCCCGTTCAGGAAACTAGTGGGAGGCAAATACATCTGACGAGATCATTTATCATAATAAACTAATGTGATATCGCCCAGTTTAGCCGTGGGATGTCTCAATAATGCATTACATCTTAGATAAGGACTACCGATTGGGCTCTATTACTATTATTATAAACGTACTAGTCCTTAATCTGGCAAGCGTGGCCTGAAAAATGTAAGGCCAAATTCTAGGAAATGGTTTTTTAACTCATTTGATCCACCGGTGCACTGCGTGGGTAAGTCACTCATGAAAACGAGGAGGGTCAAGAAAGGAAGGTTGTGGAATCCACGGAAAATCGTGTGTCTTCGCACCGTGCTCAGTTAGTCAGGAGACGCTAACCTAGGACCCGTTCACTCACGTATCACCTATGCAGTGCGCTGGTGGGCGTGAATAGCTATGTTCCAAAACATTTTCCTTCATCAATGGGTATTATGGTGTATCAATCTCTGTATCTTGTTTCATTTGTACTGATTCTGTACAGGTAAACACACGCTGTTCCTGGAATTAGTGCGGCTGGTTTTGTTCAGTCAAGTGTGGCTGCCCCAAACATTTGCAGCGCGGCCACGTTTAATATGGCATACTATTATGGAGCAGCACTCACATCAGCCTACTGATTAATGGTAGCCTTGAATGTGAGTGAATGGCACTCGCATATCTATAACCAAAATGTTCAATCTTCATTTTTTCATCTAAATCCAGGATCTGGAACCTAAGTACAAGTAAACTTGATTTATGGGAGCTGACAAAAGCTGCCTGTCACTCAACAATAAACCCCGAATTTCAATAGTCCTCTGAAAAACGACAAGCTGGGCATTTATTTTCTGGCAGCGGCCAGTATCCTAGCATACATGCTCAGTTGACAACTCACAGGATGATGAGGTGCGCCGTCGCAAACGTCTCATTTAATTCACAAAGCTTCCTGAGTTTGCGCAGCTTTAATACCCCGTGTGTGATCAGAATTCGTTTTCAATGGTGGTAGAATCCCTGAGCTAAAAAGTCGCCATATCTTGGCAGCATTCATTCGGACGTGCTGACATGCTTGGAGGCGTGTGTGGAGTTCGGCAGGTTAATTCGTCTATGGCTTGTTGCATGCTAGAATGCGCCACCCTGAAATGGTCGACGCTTTTTGAAGTGTGCTCACTAACAATGCCGAGAGAGAGTTGAGTTGATTTACATACGTAGAGACTTGTTAGTGTCACCTTTGTGATGAATGCAAGCACAAGTTAGAAGTATATAATGTGTAACATCCAGCATGCTTACTGAGCGACTATATATTAGTTCCGCTTGTATTAAACGGATAACGTCAGCACCTTCAACATCGGTTTGTGTCAAAATTTTAGCATCCTAAAAGAGTGAAATTTTCCAACCTCTTTTGAAAACCTGCAAGGAGAAGCTGAAGACAGTGAAGTAATTTATTGCCATTCTGCTCTCCCGCAGCCAATCTGATCACACTGATGGTCCACTTACTTTTGGTAGCTACTTCCGCGCATGCATTCATTCTGCGAGCTCCAATAACAGTTCTACAGTATTTGACAAATAACCAAATACCGCAATCTTCTATGGACTGGCGTCATTCTAGCTCTGTACAAACTATGCACAGTGAACGCTATTGAATGATATATTTCAGCATCGTATCATTGTCATAGGTAATTGCGCTGTCTAAACCTCAGCATTTTTTTGCCTTTTTAAACGCATAGATGCGTTTCATCACGAAAGACGCCGGTGGCTCCACAGAATATTTCATTAGGATGTTTTTGTTCAGCACATTTACTTGATGGAAAATTTAAGTGATTGTACAGTTAAACCAACAAAATGTGAACATGTGTAAATTTTGTGACGAGCATAATTAATTTATGATTAGGTGCAACATAATATTGACGGGTACCGCACACCAGATGCGTTAATGGATTTACAAACACTTGTATCAGTAATGTGGGTCCCATGAAAAAGGCAACCTGGCTAGTCACGCAAAAACCTGCGAGACACCTAATATCACTTCGTCATACGCGGCGTCTTCTAAATCATATCCAGTCTGCGTGAGGAAAATATCTTTGGTGCGGTCAATAGGAGGTCCCTGCGTACCTCGAATTTGAAACAAAGGGAAACTATTACTGCAAGATTTTTGTCGTTCGTCAAATGAATTCTTAAATACCGTTTTTCAATGCAACCCAAAGCTTTAAAGTCGCAAAAATCCATGGGGTGTTGCTTGGATGTAAAACCAAACTGACAGGCAATTTTGGTTTATCCACTTGGAAGACTTCCGTAAAGTTTGCAGTTACTGCTAATTGATAACGACCACACCAGATTAAACTTTTCCAGCTTTTCAGCTACACCAGGTGAAGGTTTTTTTGCTAAAGATGTGGCCATTTGGCCCAGTCCTCAATGAATACAATGACATTCCTTTATACCAAATGGGACCCGCTAAAAACACATGGAGCCGCCACATGTAAAAATTATAAGATTTGTGCAAAACCAAAGAACACGAGTCAAAATCCAATTAAATTTTGTTGTTCGCTTAACATGCATGAAAATCATAAGCCTTCGTAATGCCATAATAGTTTAAAATCCGTGCCCGTAGTGTCGATGTCTCTACGGTGATCTTAGGGCCGCAAAACCCTGTCATTATTTTAGAATTTGGTAATGACTAATGCAACCGGAAATTTGGGTTAAATAAACCTGTCCTTCCGAGAAATAAATACAAGCGTCCGTAAGCCACCAGAAATTGGAACTAGTTTAAGTCATATTTCTGAACTCCTGTAGAGAATGACCCACCCGTTTTCCTTAGGATTTTGGATGCAAAATTATAGGGATACTTGAGGTTTATAATCTCCTAGCGCTAAAGTATATAAGCCAGTAATGCCAACTGTAATTGCTATAATTGCTGTATAATTGCTCTACACCGAAGGAATAACTTAGTTTTTTGAAGCGCCGTAGCAAATCCAGGGCAAAATTGCTTCACCGACCATTTCGCAGATGAGATTTTCATGTATCTAGTTTGTTTGTCCACAACGCCGCCAACATTCTCAGCCCCTTCAATCCACGGAATGATCGTCACCTGCACTGTATCCTGATCTGTATTCGCCACAGCAGCTAGCATGCGCAACATCCACACAACTTTTCCACGACAAGTTTAAGAGTAAAGCGTCTAATGCGGTGTTGTGATAGAGTAGTAAACATTTAGCGCACGTTGTACAATACTGTTTGCAGATCATTGTGGTGGGACACGTCGAGGAAACACCACCTGCGTGGCCGAAAAGCAGAATACACAGGTAAGTGCAGGAGGAGACGTTTGACCGCACGAATGCCAAATAACATTCAGGAGAAAATCTTAAGGTCTGAGTTTCCATTCTCGTGATTTAAACACGATTCCTTATACATTCCGTATGGGGAGCGCGAAGATCTTCCTCACTGAAAACAAAATAAAAAGCGCATGCTATGTAAAGCGTTCCGGTAAACTAAAGTATTACATTATGCCGCGTGCATTTTTGCCTGGTGCACTGCGATAATCTATGTAATGTGATTCGGCTAGCGCGCGTATCTGTAAGACTATTGAAACGTGCGCTTGGGAGACACGCAACACACTTCCTCTGATTAAATATCTTCAAATAGTCATCCCGTTTGAAATGAGATTTATATAAAAAAGGGTAAAAAAAGCTCATGTTTGGGAGCCGTCAAGAAGTCAGGCAAAAGTCTGCTATCGAAGCATCAAGACTAATTGAAGTCTGAAGCAATACGAGACCATACTTGGTGATGACCGTTCAATGGACACTGCGCAAAACTCCATGTCTTCAATTAAATCTGAGATGATTTCATTTATGTTTTATTTCAAGTCGCGGATTACAGGAACTGTTTCCGTATTCACTTCCTGTCAGCTGTTGTGGAGCGGTTGAGGGGATTAAAATGACTGAGATACATAATCATTAAATTAGAGCATTCGACTTGCAAGGGAGTTCAACTAAGCGGTCATCCACAATTCGTGTTTTTGACTACGATGAAGCTGTAATTTGAAATTCCTCAGTTGCCGAAGCAATCTGAGTGCAGCGGGGTACTCGCTCGTAATTCGGTCGGGGCATCTCGGCTTGGATAATTGAGAATATATGTATCAGGCATTTCGGTAATCTACGAATAATTTCCAAAGCGCCTAACAGTGTTTCAATTTTCGGTAAATCGTAGGATGGATTACCCCGCAAAATGTTCAAATATTCCGAATTACAATTCCTTATTCGCAGTGTTATTCAAATATGTATGCGTTTTTCGTCATTGACGGATACGTAGTACTCATTCATGTGTAGGTGTGAATCAAGCGCTATTCTTTTGAGTGGCTCGTGGATAAAACTTTGAAGTGCTGAATAACATCCAACCCAAGCAGGTCCCTTGAGGTGCTGTGAGATGCAAACAGCTGTGACTATCGGTATATTAGTATAAATGACGGAATAACATTGTGTTACAAATTACCGCGTTAATCGCATGCCAGTCAGTCCACGAAACCACAAAAATAACATCTACTATGAAGACATAAACGCAGTGGCAAACTCTATGTGCACAGCCTTTCAAATCACACGGACGGAGAGTTCAATACCAACACTTTTGGCTAACGTGCATAACCAATTCCGATTTTATCGTGTGTCAACAAGAAGCTTCTCATCTTAAAGTGGTTTTAAATCGCCGACATCGCGTGTTGTGTATGGATGGATAAAAGCCGTAACGTAATCCCATTTTGATTCACACGATGTGTTCAAGCAAGCCAGACACTGGGAAATGACGTACGCAGTCGCCCTCAAGCGGCCCCAAATTTTACACACGCAACAAAGAGTTATTGAACCCTGCTTGCAATTTCCCAAATAGTTCCACACATATTTTCGACAAAAAACTTGACTAAATCAAGTTGTGCCCATTTTCTCGAAATACCTTTTAATTACCACTTATCTGCATTTCATGGTAATTTTAGCTTAAATCTGTAACGTTCTGAAAATCAAGAAGGTGTGTTTGGAGAATCTTGTTTAAACCATTGATTTGACGGTATTCAGATGTATACTGATCGATTAGGCATATTGTTCAATATATAAGCTGGTGTATGGTTTAAACAGTAGTATGCAGCTAAGGTGAACATTGTGCAAAATGAGACGCCGGCTGTGTGGAAAATCCTTGTTCCAAATTCTCATCACTGCCCATTTGGGGTGCGGACGAATGCGTGCGGTTATAGTCAAAATACCGCGTTAAACGTTTGACTCTTCCTGTCATCCAGAATGCGATACCCGCCGTACTTTACAAACGTATTTAGGTGACTAGGCACCATAAATATTTCGTAGACGTATCCCCATATACCGAATGTTTCGGTGGTTGCATATATAACTGTGGCGTGTTTATCGTTCCGCCTCTCCGGTCGCCGCATTGGACAAACTCCTCCAAGAGTACTACTACTTGTAAGTCCTCAGCTATTGTTGTTCTGATTATCGCTCAAATTCGGAATATGAGTCCTGGAATATTTTTCATCACCGGCATATTTTGTTCACACTATAATTCGTGAATCATTCAGTCACACCATGCAAAATCACGTTTAGGCACTGGAGCCGAACGGACTGCTTTCAAAGTCCCTCATTTATTGATCAATGGCATTGTTGTGGGACCCAAACAAAAATTTGAGTTGGGATATTTTTAGAAATGCAGTGGCTGCCCCATGGCTCAATGTGTGCGACATATTCGTTATATTTCAGGAAATTTTCATGGAATAAACACTTACCCCACGTCTTGTTGCTCATTTACAACAACGCGCGACCATCTCTCCTTCTACCTGGATCCCTTTGTTCACCCTAGATTCCGAGGTACCCACGCGATATACATTCTAGCTGGGGTAAAAAACAACGTATGCCACATGCTGATGCGAGTGTTCGCTGATAATTAATGCATCTTGGAAGCCAGGTTGACACTTATTACGGACGTAGTGACATGTCCAATTACTTTTCAAGCCCCTACCAGGCCAACCAATCTGAAGTCTCTCATACGAATTTTGAAAATGGGTCATGGAATCAGAAATACGTATATACAGATATTCACTGGTCACTTCATGGTCGATATCTTAAAAGAATAATGTCATATGTTTTTCGGTGAGAAAGTGGTTGGTTAGTCAGCTGATTTCTGGTCTCCTTCGGACAGATTTATTGGCTGTTCCTCAGTCTGAAAATTTTAGTTTTGATCAATTCACATTTAGATACAAAATTTCTTGAGGATTTCGGCGCATGACAAACCGTTGTAGCAAAATAACTTGGCATCTACCATATCTTTCTAAACCATGTTTCGCAAGGTTGATAACAGATGTAATATTTGTGTGGTCACAATTCTCCTTAGGATGTTGAAAATCTTCTGGCGCTTCGTCCAAGATGACCTGACTGTTCGACAGTTTGGTATATAAATATTGTTGTACCCACCGCGACTTTAGAAAAAACTGCAACTAATTTTTCAAACTGATCGTGCCCGAACTGCGCATTAAACATGGACGCCAACTATATATCTCCAAAAATTTTGTCGTTTATCACAATGGCTACTTGATTTCAAGAAACATCACTCAGCTATATTGCCAATTAACCAACTTCATCATGAAACTACTTCAAAGGTTTTTTGAAGGGAAACCGTGTAATCACTCGATAGTCTAACGGTATTTACGAGACAAACAGAAAATCAATTCATTTCGTAGTATCTCGGATGGCTCTTATTTGGGGTCACTTCTGTTTATATCAATGGTTTGTGGAAAACCATGGTGAATTGTAGTTTGCGGTTTGCGGTGCCTGGTTCTGAAACCAGGCAGTTATGTTTACTGTTATGCAAGTGCAACTTTTAAGCAATCCACGGTTGAGGTTGGCACCACTGAACCTACATCTGCTTTGCTGCTGAATTAACACCTTGCGAGCCCTTACCACTGCAAATCTTATGATGCTACTGCCAAATTTCTAGGTAGGAGCAGAATGCAGTGTGAGCAAACCCAGGATTTCTGGCGACTAATAAGACAATACTAATGTAGCGAAGCAGGTTACTTACTGTGCTGGTAAACGCATTCACGTAGTGACGTGCGCTTATAGTTCAAATTACAGATGCATGAAGCTTACATTGCTCGCATCCAAGCACTCAGGGGAAAAAACTGGATGGAGTTGGAATTAGGTGCACGACCATTTGTAACGGCTTTACCTAATTTCATCGGCCAATAGAACGCAGAGAAGACGTAGCATCCGTGACCGTTACGTTGAGGTCTTTGCAGAGCACCGTGAGCACCTTGTAAACTAGCCCGTTGTACTGAACGACGCCTCTCAAATCAAACGACACAAATTACTTTAGCTTCTCCAGCCCACAGAAGTATACTAGTTGAGTTATCCTTTGGCCGGTCCAATATTCGCGGACATTTGTGGCTGCGTAATGCTCGTATTATAACTATATGGCTATTTGTTTAGTTTATGTAAGTGTCTGTTGTGGCGCCCAACAGATCGCGAAGACGTGGTAAACGTTGCCCGATGATGAATGTTTCATCTTGATATAAGGCTTACTACACAAAGCTCACATAAGTTTCTACCTTCCCCCGGCATGAAAAACGACCTCTCGAGGATGTCTTTGTGTAACGTGCCTCACCAAGTAGCAGACTGCATTCCGCTAAGGCTGTCTTACCCAGATACAGATGTACATTAGTGGAGTATATTATGGCGACCGGCAGAAGGTGATTCACCGTTGAGCAAATTGGAATGTTGGTCCTCCTTCGGGGTACACATAGGTATTGGTGTGACAAAACATGATCAAACATTTTCCTTAGTTGCCGTCGGCTTTACCAGAAGTATCAAAAATGCAATTAAGCATTTTCCAGAGGTCGAAAAAAGTGTACTTCGACGCTTAGGAAAATTGTTATAATGGTGCTCACACAACGGTTCCCTCATCTTGTTTAAAGGACATTTAACTAACCATGTTTGTTGTTGTTTGATCGCTATTTGATCGTTGGTGCTTGATCGTTCCTCTCAGAAAAGTTGAACGTCTACTCGTCCGATGCAAGTTGTTGGCTCTTGCTAGCAAAAACATCAAGGAAGGCACATCTCTTTCGGCTCGCTAATAATTTTCAAATGAAAGCCACTAGGAAACGCCTTGTCAGTTGTTCACGATTGTTTATGCTAGTTGGATTCAAAGTTGAGGTTTTATTTGGTAAAAGTTTATGTTCGACTGAGTTTTGGTGATGACGGTTTGCCCGCTTATTTGTAGAACTTACATTGTGCTCATGGGAGGTGAAACACCGATAAACTCGTTAGCAAGACTGGATTATATTTTTCAGCACTGAAGTGTGAAGCAAAATGATTTACTGCATAATCTGCAGAGGAAATTTCACACGGATTGCCGCTGAATGCAAGGCAAAGCGTTAACACGCACAGAATATTTACGTTACGTAAGTAGTTGAATAAAATTTTGTTTTGTCAAGGCGGTAAAAGCGAGCATCACAGGGTTTTTTGCTACCCAAATACCGGCACTCTCACAAAGTTGTGGCACCCGAGAAAAAAGCAGAGAATCCTCTTGCATTAGGAAGATAGCCTGATTTTTTCCAAGTTGCCTAACCACGAACCTTTGTCTGATTCTTCTCTCCCATTTGATGCACACTACTAGGATTATGATAGCGTTTATCTGCGAACAACCAACACTGTATGAAGCAATCTCAATCAGAATTGCCCGAAATCTTGTGGAACTTATAATATGGCTGTAAGTGTTCTAAATGTTACGTGTTTCAGACGGAAGGTCTTCGAGTGGTCGCTTGGAGGTTCAAGGAGCTACCCAGTCTCCATGCTTTCAGCAAGGCACGGTTTCCGCAATACCTGTCCTACCATTGGTCAAGACATTTGCTCACGGCGATTTGAAAGACTGGCACAAAAGCTGCCAGATTTTGAATCTCTGAGTTGCCCCGGATACTCGCAGAAGACGATACTACGTAGGATGTTGGAAGCAAAAAGAATTAAGAGCTGACGATCAGAGTCATTCGGATTCTCCCACGATGTCATTCAAAATAGCAATCCAGTATCTTTCGTGTGCGTTTTGAGATAATCAAACATTGTCACTTGTAAACAGCCATTTTATAAAATTTGGGATAAACTAATGTAAAGAATAAATCAAACAAATATTTATATTATTTCACTATGCTGCCGTGATGCGTGCGAAGTATGCACGCAAAAAATCGACGAATTCTCGAACATGAGAAATCGCATAAATGCTATGTTTAGTACGGCGATGAAGGTTATAGAACATGCTTAGTATTGTAACCTTGTGTGTGATAAACACACCAGTTACCAAATTATGATAGGCACTGCAATTCTAGGCCGAATTTTCGCTTTGGAGCGGTGGTCTTTAAGCTGAAATGTCTCTGGTATGCCTGATTTACAATCTTATAATCCACAATATACCTTAGTGTGATGATCATTTCAGGTCATAGTGTAATTTTAGGCATATAATCAATCCCGGCAGATATTGAATTCAGCAAATAGTGCCGAAAGTCATCAATGTTGAGGCTATTTGCTTTGCTGCTCAAAGGAATGTGCGATTAAATTCTCCCAGCATTGTTGTTTGAACTGTAGCTCAAAGTCTCGCCTGATTAATGTTGTGGTAGACCTTGTAACCAAATCACCATTTCAGGGTCCAGTTTGTAAGCATCAAGTGTATTTCATAGAGCAGGGCCGACATCCGTTCTGAATGTAAAACAAGATTGCCGGCTTAATCGCGCATGTGATTTTGAACAACACTGTACCCCGCGTCTAATTCTGGGGTCCATTTTTGGAGATATTGCTAATGAATTGGCTCATATAATGAAACGGGCAACAAGCGATTGCCGTAAACGCATTATACTTTCAGCTTTCGAAGCAATATCAACACAAACACTCTCGACAAGCTTAGTCACTCTATCCTAGCCTTCACGTGCAGCAAGTGGTTTAAATGCGCCACCGAAGAGCACAGCACTTGAATGAGGATCGCTTCGAGTTTCTGCTGACTGTCGAACTGGCTGGAACATGAACAAGTACAGTGATCACTACAAATTTGGATGTTTCGCCCTATAAAGGTGATGTGAAGCACTGGCGCGGTCCCTGTAGTAACACGAGTCCTGCGGGTAACTGACACTAATATCATATTGCCGCCGAGAAAATCGTTTGAACATTTTGATGCGTCAAATGTTGTTAAACATGCTATTTAAATTTAGGCGTTCGCTGATTGAACTCTCACGTTTTTTCCGAAAATCCTTACGGTGCTTAGGAATTCCGGAAGCTCAATTTCCCTTGCCTAGAAATTAGTTGAGTCACCGATTTCCTTCTGGGCCCCTTCATTAGTGCGCCTCATCAGGGGTGTTAACAGGTCTACGAATGCGCAGTTCATGGACGTCATACGTCTCTGCTTCAGTGAATGCAACGCAGCAGCTGCGAACACTAGGATGCAACGCCACAACCAAAAGCGTTACAACGGCGAAGAGGAAAGATGGAAATTTTCGTAATTTAGGGAATATTGTCTGCTGGTAATGATACGTCTGGTTTGTACAGGTTACCAGTGTGTGGTTACCGCAAATGTATTTTTTACTACTTAGTAATTTGTGATTAAAAGGAATTCAAATCTATACACAATAAGGTGGGCAATAACAGAATATCGAACACGTCGATGATACAGACTGCGGATTAGCAAACATACATGAGCATCGCCGATAAAATCCGGTCATGCCATATTTCGCAGCGTTTGATGTCTTGTGTGCGTTTTTACGTTTCAACTCAGATAAACCAGAACCTATCGCACAAGGTGGAGATCTTAAACATTTTGATTGTGTTCCGATCCCAGGTAAACTTTTCATGGCTTACGAATTCTACGGGCTAGAACCAATATTCCAAAGATTAATATGATATTTGCTCAGTGGTTGCCAATTAGGGTGCTCTTGATGTCTCCTTATTCGGAGATTGAACGGCGAGTGAGACAGTGATCTAGTGTAGATGTTGGTGAATTTCAGGAATTCCAAGTTGTGAGAGATATTATGAAGATACAGTTCGTTTAATACGGCCTAATGCAGGTTTCACCTCATTGAACATAACCTAGAAATTTACAGAACATCCTGTCGACAACACTTTGGAATATCTGTGTTGACCGCCCACTGCTTGTAAATCCGGTAAGTGTTGGGGCGTGGGTAATCCTTGATTTAATCAACTTGATTTGGAATTTGTCATTTGCTAGCCACCAGGTAGAAAAGATACCAGCGACCATCTACTGTTGTCAAACCTGATGGTAGTTCGAGTGACCAGGAGATCGCACTTTCTGCTTCATAGGAAACCTCTGCAGATATAGATTGGAAGATGACACGCAGTGAAACTAGTGCCAAAGCAATAGCGTGACATAAAGTTGCGTGTGAGGACATCCTGATACATATTCGAGAAAAACGTAACATTTTCGAGACAAAAGTCAGCATTATCAGACGAGATATATGTAAATGTAGTGGTCAGTGAAAACACTGAAGGGAGATAGTGTAATTTTCGATATGACCGTGGCCAAAAACGTTTTCCGCCGTTTTCGTTGGTAAATGTATAAAGCTAGTAAAGCCTTTGACATTTTCTTACTCGTATGTTCAGCATTTTCGAGGCAGTGGCAGCGACAGGAATATTCAAAATGCCCGGCCTTGCATTCGCACAAGAAGCAGAGCGTGCAGCGATGTAAGGCATGGCGAAGAATTATATATCGTGAAAACGATTTCATGCCGGATGTGATTAGCAGGCGCAAAGCAACGGTTTAAGTCGAAAATAACCGTAATACAACAGGAATAAACGACCACAATGATGACGCCAGAAAACAGGACTGAACTTCGCTTAATCCAATTGAAAACAGACACTGGCACGGTTCACTTGGGATACTTTCTAACTGCGTTTTCAAAGATGACCAAGGTGGAGCAAAATTGTGCCCACTTGTGATACCCCACAGAAATGTCAATCCACGAATATATCGATATTGGGCCCGTTTATCACTTGTTTAGAGCACAATACTTCACGGTGACTGAGTTACGTATGAAATATGAAATCATGTAAGCTTACAATAACGAAAGTGCTCAAAGTGAGAAAAGTAATAAAAATAAATCGTTGTTGTATCGGCCAATCACGCAACCCGAATCTAGAGCACAAAATTAAAGACCTTGACACAAGGAAAGGAATGCAACTTTAAGTTCAAAGCACTCAATGATACAACCAATGAGAATATATTATGATCGAAGTTGGGGAGTTATTGAGACCAAAAAAGGTCAAGGAATATTATGTCGAAAAGGAGCGACATCTAAATCGCTGCAAGGATACAAAAGGCGTCCCCTCTCACGTGATTTCCTAATTGTCACATTTTTGCTGCAAGTTTCAAGTCGAGGGCTGATATCCGGGCTATGTTCTCGGTATTTGGTCACATTACGTATTTAAATCGAAATAGATGGAATTTATATATCTACTTAATACCATCCAATTAGATTATTCATATGTCTTGCGACTAAACGCGGAAAATTCGGCCACGGTAACACATCGAGTTGAAACATGCAATAAGCAGCAGAGCAAACATAAAATCTCAGGAGAATTGACCGTTGGTGTTATCAATAAACTCCGTCTCGAAGAAACTGGACCTTAACGTCCTCCTGTGTAGACTGAAGCGCCCCGGAAGTATCGTAGCCCAACTACAACCATTACAATACCAAAGTGTATCATCGGCTTTGAAAACACATGTCATAAATTCGTCGGCGATGATGATGACTACAATAAGCTGTTGGAGGTAACGTGGAATATTTCCGAAACCAATCATGCCAAATTTTCCAGGAAAAACCTTGCATCTACGAGGTTATGACATATGAATATACAATCAATAAATATAAATATTACATATAAATATAAATGTGCATATGTTTAAAGAGTAAGGGTAAATATGAGTTGAGCTGTCTAAAATATCAAACGAAATTTCTCAATCATTTTGGCCGAGCGGTCAATTTATGAGAAAATCGTGTTTACCATGCTTGCCTAAAAGCTTCACTTATTTGAATTCTTCACGACAAATGTTGGGTTTAAAAGATTTTTCTTTGTTTACAGACTCAGAGACCATTAAATGTTTGGCTTGATCGTGTAAGACAAAAGTTATTTGGATAGGCAATTCGACGTCAATCCACAGTACTTACAACATGCGCTGTGAGACAAAACCAGTTGTGTGTACACTGAGTCTCGCCATAATACCACGCAAGGATAAAATTCGTTCAGGCTAATTTGAGACCACTAATTATTTCTCAGATATGAACATATTAAATTTCTGTTTAGAAAATCATATCATGATATTAATACCCATTATATTATAGCTTGTCATATCCGCCGCCTCATGGACAAATTTCGGAAAGACTAAAGTCCATGCAAACAACTCTCTTTAAATTTTCAATAAAATATAAGCAGCTCGCTGGTAGATGCACCAGCACTTCACTGGGCTTTACTGGATGCAGAATAATTAGCAGCGGGTTTGCGCAAAGTGTGTCTCAAGCAGTTTTCACAAACATGGAACGCGCATTACCTTCGTTACATTTATTTATTTATTCATTTATTTATTTATTTATTTACCATTTATTTATTGTGTAGGACATTTTCAGGCCCTGATGCATTTTATGTGAATCGCTCAGAAGAAAAAATTCGCTTCCAATATTTTCGTCATAACCAGGAAGTACAATTTTCAGCAATTATGTTCTTATTGGATGGATACGCTTTCGCTAGCCTCTTTTAACTCCATTGTATTTAGCGAGCGAGCGTACGTTGTAAACAAGTTTGAACAATATGGTCAACACATCTGTCTCATGCATCCTAATCATGCCAATGCCCACTTAATTCTCACGACCGTAATAGACAACCGCAATGAGGCCGTCTGTGAAAAAGTTTAGATTGGATCCTCCCAAAATCTGTGAGGTATAGCACTAAGCTGCGTTGACAGTTTTCGCTGTCCGTGGCAAATTTGGGTGTAAGTTTGAATTGATAACGGCTACCCTTCCGTTTAATCACTCCACCAATCAGTGTCACATCAGCAACTGATCTCAGCATTTTGTCTTGTCTGCTTCAAAATTACGCGCCAACTTCTTCCCAATGAACCCCATGAGGGGTCAAGTTGATTTTACGTTAAACACGGAAAACTAGATGTGTATATGGACAAAACGACACAAACATTTAACACCACAGTCGACACAGACTCGCGCACGGAGCAAGGGGTCGGCCAAACTCCACAAGTCCACGGACAAGGGAGAAACAGTAATAGCCGCTATATGTGCGAAGAAAATACGTTCCCGCTGTCCGGACTTTCACTAAAGAACATTCAACAATGCGAAGCTGCTCATTTGACTTGCTTAACCTTTCGCTTGTATCTCTTTTATAACTGTCGCGTCAACTCACTATCAACCATGATAAGACATATTTTAATCCATACACCTTCTGAATAATATTATTGCTATCATCATCTGTGAACTTATACGTTCATGTGACTCTTCAGTTTTATACAGTACCAATCTGTCGTACAAATCAGATGTTTTGTGGTGTGTACAGTATTATTCTTGTTCCTTGATGCACGCAGATGAGAGTAGTAACCGTGATCGCTCAGAGTGACGGCCAAAAAAATGAAATAAAATTCATCTGGAATATCCGAGCGAACTTTGCGTCCAAAATACAAACAAAGGCAAGATGATAGAGCGGATAATATTATTCATCATCTGTGAACTTATACGTTCATGTGACTCTTCAGTTTTATACAGTACCAATCTGTCGTACAAATCAGATGTTTTGTGGTGTGTACAGTATTATTCTTGTTCCTTGATGCACGCAGATGAGAGTAGTAACCGTGATCGCTCAGAGTGACGGCCAAAAAAATGAAATAAAATTCATCTGGAATATCCGAGCGAACTTTGCGTCCAAAATACAAACAAAGGCAAGATGATAGAGCGGCCAGGCCTGATGATTTGGTCGCTGAAAAATAATGAAAGAATCCAAACTTCTCCTTCTTTTGGGGTACAAAACGTCTTAAATCAAAGACTTAACGAACTCAGCCCAGTAAGATTGATATCTGTGAACGTTTGATGGTAGCGGACTGTTGAGTGAAATGCCCCTCTCGTAACAATGTTTGAAATAAAATCGTCAAATAGGTAACCACGGTAGAGCCGATCGGTCATTAATTCAGCAACTGCTTGCTCAGTAAGTGCTTTGATTTTGGCAGAGGTTATTTTGCAGTTTGTGGTGCTGTTGAGTCCTTTATCACATCTCAGTCAGGCATTGTATATCACATTTTCGGCATTAGGAAAAATAATTTTCCTGGAGTCTTAGGAGCAAGCACAATAAAGGAAAATATTTTGTTGTAATTAAGTAGACAGATTGTCAACTGGTTTCTAATTTGACTGCAGTGGAACAAAACCAAACATGTAATCTTTTTGTCTCACGGCTTTCCATACTCCGGTGGCTGTTGCCAGAAAAGAATTCAGCGACAACAGTTCATCACAGCTATATCCCAAACTATATATATATATGACAAATCCAGATGTTTCCCTTTAGATGCCAAATAATCATTATCTCCCCGAATAGAGCAAAGAAGGTTTTACAGCCGCGATATCTACACCTTGCATGGACATTAACAACCATGCACTTAGGTGCTTCTGGAAGAACACTGGGTTTCCCGTATGTGTGCATCATTGTCCCAATTACACAAATTGCTTCCATTTCTCCGGCAAACATGGGGCATGCCTTGTAACGCATTCGCGTACGAGATCATACACATGTGGTTTCTGCTTATTTTGTTTTAAAAGGCTGGCAACTGAAAAGAGCAATCATCGAGAAGCAGTGGGAAGAGTTCAAGTCCAATGGGCTCTCGGGAAACACTGAGCATTCAGGACTCTCGAAACGGGGCATCCTTACACATCATATTTGCGCAAGCCGGATATAATAGTATAATTTAATGATCCCGAACTTATCAGGAAAGCGATATCACCTGGCGGAATGAGCATCAAGACAAGAGGCTAAATAGGAGGCTCAAAAGATCAATAGCTTTTCAACTATCTTGATTCGGGCATATTCGTTGGCAGGATCCTGCAGGTCCTAAGGTGGCGGCCATCTTGTTTAATAAAAAGCGCACTGGAAAATTTAGGGAGAATTTACCGGAGGCCGTTCCAGAGCACTTTGATAGACTGATTTCTGGTGAAAGTTTGCATGATTTCTTGGAAAGTCACCTAAGCTGGTTTTGCTCTGCTAGTGATTTCCTGCTTCTTCATGGGGAAGCTGATTGGCGATTTCCATGAGATAACACACACGGTGCATCAAGTGGTACGACATACTTTGGCGAAGAGCCTACTAGCCCGGTGCATGGAAAAACGTAATGGGTTATGCGATGGTGTGTAAATGTTCCAGCTTATTAAACCCGTCACGAAATGGTCACTTAAGCTGACAGTAAGCGGAGAAAACGCATGGCGTTGAGCCAATGGCAGCCGAACGAACTCAGCTGAGTGCTGATGCAGTCCGTGTCAAGAAGATCCATCGTTCGCGTCAGAAGTAGAAAGCGTGTGTCAATGTACATGAACGGACATATATACTACCGACGGGTTATATAGGTAGTATGTGGTCATTTTGAGTTAGCCACCCGCATGTTATGGAGTGTGACGTTTGATACAAAGAGTGTAGGACGGCTTTGCGGTGTACTTTTGAAATTTTGTGACAGTAAATTAGAAGTTTTCTCTCCTCTGAAATAGCCTGAAAGAATCCAATTGTTAACAAATGGCTTTTGGGCGGGATGTTTCCTCAGTTAGTAGTACAGAAGTCCTCAAATACACGTTTCCGCTCATTTTAATCCACAAATAAAATTGAACTGGTGGTGTTTGCGTATTCATGATTAGATTTCATCCAACTGAAAATGCTGCTGGATTGGCTGCACTGAATAACGTCTTCTTAGGTAGCGGCCTCGTTTTGCAGAATGATTTTGTAAGCTTGTGCGCTCCTGAAGCTCCCACATAGGTGTCTCATCTAGAGCTGAGGTATTTATGGTGGCGCGGGTATTATTAGTACTCAGCTAAACCAGAAATGGTCATAATTTGCTTGAGATATCCAAATCTATTTTACTATTTATATGCCACTGTAGAGGTAACGTGGTTTTGGAGCTTCGACAGCTTGAAGCTGAAAAGTTTAATGCAGATACACCGCAATATTTCACACGTGCTGCATAACCTATTTGCTCCCGTCAGTTGACAGCGAACAAGCTTTGGTTTCTGGGCGTTCCTCCCCTGTGCGATGTGTTTGATGTAGACGGTTTCCAAGTTTGCTCGCTTGGTAAACTTCAATCGCACACGAAATGTCACGGCTCATGTTGAAGAATTTGGAAGAAATAATTAGAGACTATTTACCTGCTCGCAGAATATGTAAACTTTCGGCATCTACGGACTACAATCCTGTAGCTCTCCAAAGTCGTGCACATAGGAAAAGTTTAGAAATGCGGGGTAATTCAGGATAATATATTTAAAATCGCCTAAATGTCTGAGCACAAGTGGCTTTAAACTATGTCAAAGTCCTGTTTTCTCAAAAATAAAATTATTACTATAGTGAGTTGAGATAGCCGTAGCAGGAAATCTAGATTTCGCTCCATAAGCTTCAATTTTTGCAATGTTGGTTAAAAATTTCTTATGATTATCTGATTGCCAACGACCGGCACGTGAGACGGCCGGCCCCCAGTGAATTGAACAGGTTTTCCTGTGTTTGGACTAGCAGGTCGATAGTATTTTGCCAAATGAACAAAAAGCTTTATATTTGGGGCTTTCTCGAGGTGATGGACAGTATGAGCAGCTTGAATTATCACTGCAGTTCAGCTGCATGTTTGAAGATGTAAATTTGTCGAGTTGTGATAACCCATTCAGGAGATTCGGCTTAATTCCCGCATCACATCTAATCACTTTCGCGGTTATGTTATTTTCCCTCTGTAGCGGATTCGATTCACCCCGTCGCACTCTACCTGCTTTCATTCGAACGGCAAAAGCTTCTGAGTTGGCGCAGTGCCGTTTTCATTTGGCTTGTAATGTCATTCGGCCTTGTTCATCAACACAGCAAACAACGACTCGCCACGCTAGATAGCAAGTTTCTCGTCAATACATCAAAATGCTCGTTATTATGCGAACAAAACATGACGTTTATCCAAAAGACACATGCTTACCTTCAAGGCTGTCTGGTGATTCCACAGTGCTCAACGCGCGTTTAAAGCAGATCTTCAAACTGATAGCACGTGCTTCTTCACACGCATGCGAAAAGATAGCATATAGAAACGTATAATCATAAGGTTCAAAAAATTTGAACCCATTAAACAGCCTCAAGTGTTGCCAAACTTTATCTTATTTGAAGGTCTCGTGCCGTTGAACCTTTCTCGGTGTGCTACATGTAACATGCACTGGTGGCAGTTGACTTGAAAATCACATGCTTTATAAAAATATCTTAGCGCCCGTCTCACATGTCATATTTATGTGAGATTTTTCAATATTCGACTCTGCACACAGGTTACATTCATTAGAAATAATTTATGTGCAATGTTCCAAAATGGTTGTAACATCAGCACGTGTGTGACCATGGATATGGATTGAATTAGTTGGCGGCTATAAACTGCCAATGTACTCCTACTAAACTGAACCATCACACAAATAGTTACCGCTGAACTATTTCGGGTATGCTTTTTGTTATAGACTGGTGCTCCTTTTCGAATGATGTGTCCTGGTTTATTGTTATCTTACCAAAACGCCAGCGTATTTTTGGCAGGTTCACTGAATAAGAAAGTCTCGGGTGATGTATTAGTATAAACATCTTTGAAAAAAAATTCTTATTTTGAGAATGAATTTCCGCCAAGAGAATGTTTCTCTTGATAATCTGCTGGAGATTTATCGAGTCGATGGTGGTGTCAATTCAAATTTTAATAAACAGACGATAACTTACATGAAACCCCAATAGTTTGACACATTTTCAGTGTATGCGATTACATATTCTGCAAACATTCAGCAAGATAAAGGGCCTCCCCAACAAATTGGCAAATCTTCATAAGGTGGCTTCCCCACAAATTGGCAAATCTTCATAAGGTCAATAGCAAATTTTGACCATATTAGTGGTCCCGTCTTTGTTCGGCAACCATTTTCATTTTCACTTCCACCAAAATATTTGGCGCAAAAGTGGTCACCAGCATGTATCACAGCGCAACGAACGGACTTGCCGTATACACAGTACAAACGGAGCTTCCCATTTCCGCCCAAATGTTGGGAAACAAAAGCGCCAGTTGTACCATTGTACCGCACGAAATCTAGGCAGGTTGCAAAAAAGTACCTGCTGAGTCAAAGATGACGCACTGGTTAAACACATTTTACTGATGGCGTCAAACCATTCTGATCGGATGATGGGCCGATGATACAGAAGAGCTTAAAGTACATCGATTTTGTGATTAACTAATCACAGACACTCCAAATTATGCGTTCTAGTAAAAAGTCCTTTTACTCCCGGATTTTCATTGGAAATCGCGAAGCAAAGTTTTTCAGGAAGACGGGTATTCCTTCGTAGATAGCCGTGATTTTTATGTGATTTAAGGAGATACAACGCAAATTCCATCGTGTTATGTCGCGCAGCGCGCCAACTCCCATGCCTCACTTTGATCGCCATCCAGCAGCTCGCCGGTCTGGAATAATGGATGTTTTTTGAGGAAGTGCTATTAGTTGCGTTATGCTCCATTACTCCGTAACCATTTGGTTGACTTCTCTCAGGACATCAAGAAAGGGTCAAGACGGAACTCTACATTTACCACAATTCAAATGCGGTATACACAAAACAAGACAAATTGCTTGCGTCGTTGATACTGTGACATTTTTGTGGTGCAGCTACCACTATAATTCAGGAGATGTGACCGTAGCTGATCGCCGATTTGACAAGAGTTTCAGCCTCAAAGTTTGCACAACATATGCCACGAAACGCACGTAAAGCGATCGCGTTGTCGAGTTTATGATCGGCGTGCTTCAACGCTGGAATATACCAAATGGTGTGTTGTAGGAATTTTGAAATTTGGAGACATTTATCGTACACTCCAATGATGAAACGGCCGTTTAGTAAACTTGAAACCTATTTTACGTGCAAGAAAGCGCATCCTATCAGAGCATTCCCAAGAGAATGAGGCTCGACGGAAATGGCTGCCAAATTCATGGTTGCTAAGTTGACAGTGGTGGCGGTTTGCTTGGTCAAATGGGCGTGATAATCACCTGGAAAAAACTTGGAATTTTGAGATCGTCTGTTTTTAATTTGAATTTACTACAATAATGAAGCGCCCAGTACAACAACGTTTATGTTTGTAGAACTTGCCAATTTATGGGCACGACTTTAGGAGAGGTGAGCTACCGTTCGGTTGCTCTGTCTTTACGCGGGTGTGCGCAGGCATTTTGTCAGACCTCCGAACGTTGACAAATTTTCTGTAAGATACTACGCCTTTTACATGGTCTAATGACTCACCAGCTCATTAGGAAGCAAAGAAAACCTCGTCACGCGGTAGGTTGCATTCTCTGTTGACAAATTTTATGTGAGATACTACGCCTTTTACATGATCTAATGATTCACCAGCTCATTAGGAAGCAAAGGAAACCTCGTCACGCGGTAGGTTGCATTCTCTTCAAAAAGCGGATTGCGCATACCAAGAATTAACGAAAAATAACTGATATGCCCCGTTCACACAGATCAATAGGTATTTAAGCGCCAAATCACTTAGTAGCCCTTTTATTAAATGCACCGAATTCATATTAATGGGGCTGTGTTCTTCATTGGAGATCTTCACAACCAATATTTAATCTAATTTTGTCAACGATGTGGAGTAAAGAGACACAATTTGGCATTCTGACTACACCCTGGTTGCGAAAATGCCAAAGATTTAGGTGAGTTTCTACCCCTCCATATTTCGGTCACAACCGTTGAAGTTACCGACGGGTACACGTTAGTACGATGAAATAAAATTTATTGAAGCCAGAATAAATCACTGATTGCCGTATAAGGTGAAATATTTCCTAAGCGGCTTCTCATTCTTTGATGATCATGCCCATTGAGCGAATCACCCCCGAGGTATGCTCAACTTTTGCTCTTTTCGGACTCGCTTATTTTGCAGCCCTTGGCTGGAATTTAAAAGTTTCATAAGATATATAAATCCATAGAAGAAGTTTGAGGGGCAGCTAAAAAACTGGCCTCAATAATAGTAGGGATGACTGAGTGACCCTTTGCCATAAGTTCGATGTGATCCACTGAAATATACAAGTTGTATGCAGCCAACCAGATGCCAGGAATATTTTTACACCTCAAGGTCATCCAAAACACCATAAAATGGAGCGAACCAAACGATGTTTCCGTACGTTTTTCAGATTCAAGAACAAGAATAACCATGGTGACTTGGGTTATGCTTATTGCACTGGCCTTCCGTAAGTCATGAATCCTTTGGCAGAAACACTTGTGCATATTTTGACGTTTCTTGATTGTGTTAACAACTCCCTTTGTAGTGGAAAGCGTGTTGACAAGGAATTTGCCGCCATATGATTCGTGTATGCGTAAGTCGTACCAACCATTCCACGCGTACTGCGAATTTTGTAACCCAGCAGGGTTCTGCGAAATCCCGCTGGATAAGAATGTCAAACTTTCAGGCAAATATGACTGCACGTCATCCGTAATTTGAATCTACAGTATCGGAATATCTATTATTATCAAGTATTCCACGCTATCGACAATCATATTTATAACTCTTTCACCAAAAGTAGAAAGAAGGAACTTCTGACAGTCAAGGTTCATTTTATTTCCATTTGTCTTCACGTGTTACAATAGAATAACTGACTCTAGTACGTCCAAATCGATGAATTGTAATGGCTGAAGCGTGGAAGCATGTTGTTGAATGTTGATGTGTATCAAATGTATGGCCTCGGCTCACACAGGGTTGCTTCAATTTACCTAGGTAACTAAAGCTCAAAGATAAACGCGAATCCACGCTGAATGCACACGATTATGGAGTGATGAACCGAGATAATAAGGCTTGCTGCAAAAATGCACATATTTTAAACTATTATCCATGTGATCTTTATAGCTATAGTTCAGGCAAACACTATTGTTGGATTTCCGTGAACTAAATTGTTGAGCGCCTGAAGAGTTACGCGAGACGCTATTTTCGACAAGCGCCACCAGTTACCGTCCACAAAGATTCTGTTCAGGATTGCTGTACACGCCTTTGTGGGCTTAGATATATGAATTAATTTGTACGTAAAGGGCTCCAATTTTCTCAAGAAACAACTATGTATCAATTTTCTCGCGGACAAATCCCTAGTACAAATAAGTTATTTCAAATATCGCGTTCTTTGCCGCTGTTGCATTAGCTATGCTGTTTGCAAGAGATCAGTCCACTGCGCTTTCGGCCCCCATTACCGTGCTTAATAGATAAGTAATGATCACGTAAATATTTTTTTCATTCCTCAACACTGATGTGCATATCTTGGGATTTTGTTAAACAGAGGACTGTGGGGAGGATCGGCACGCAACAACTGGTGAGTTTTAGCAATCTACATTTCGAAAAAGCCTGGGCATGTACGTTTTGGTCAACCCATTTGAATCCACTGTTCATTTATTTAGCAACTGGTAATAAACGGTAACCCATGACCGATATATGAGTCACCATTCAAGCTTATTATGCGATATAGAAACACAGCAGTTATGACTCAACTAGGACACTCAGTCAAAAACGCAACAAAATATTCGTTGATAAGATCAACATCATGCTAGAAATGGTCAAAGTTTGGAACAAACGTCATTCAGCTTGTATAACCAACTACACAAAATACATCTGCTTTGACAGACAGACTCAATTTATTGGAGAAATGCATTTGAAAACCGAAGACTGGCAGCTAAAACTAGAAATCCCCTAATGCATTTATGGTTGAAATTTATGGAGAATAACCTTACCCAATCGTACTACCTACAAGTGAGGATGCTTGTATAGTTATACAGACATTCGCCAAATTATATTTCGATTTACAGTTGCGCAACTAGACCAAATAGATGCGTGTCGAGGTAAGTTAATGATCTCGGTGACAGTAACTTTTACTGAGGCCAACGGTACATATTATCTGGATCATCATTTTAATGCCCTCCCGGTTAGACTTGCGTTGACATTGTTGCAGTCTGTTGCAACACAAAAAAATAAAATTTATTATTCGGTTGCAGTTAGTGAAAATCAAATATTTACATAAAAACTAAATACTTATTCCCACCCTTGTTATCTTTTAAACTTTTAGATAAATGCAACAATGAAGAAAGGAGTCGCTGCATAGGTGCGTAAAAGCCTTGAAACTTTCAAAACTGGCAGTGATTCAGTTTAGCGTGACTACTCAGGAGACGCCTTATTTTTTTAGTTGTCTCATCTAAGTTAGCCTAATTCCTGACAGCATCCGGCTTTTGATCTGCATTTTATGCATTTAACTGAAAACATGCTATCGATCAGATAAAATTAATAGGGATGCCAAAGTGCCGTATGTTAGCTAAAACCATGGTTAAAAAAAATTATTTTTCGCAATGTCTCCAGCAAGCTTCGCACACGATGAAAATAAACAAAGTAGGTTTCCTTATTACTGCTTGCTCTCCTTAAGTTTTCAATAGATTTTATTCTTCCAGCATCCCAGCGTTCGTTTTATTTCCTAGATCTGGAAATACATACCTGTGAAAAAGTTTAACTGATTGAGAGGTAATTTTATAAGTAACATATGTACATTGCTGGAATCATGTCACTGCGCGCGGTAACGTATTACGCGGCCAGCAAGGCGAATTTTAGAACCGGACACTACCAAGCATTTTAGTGTCACACAAAGTCAATATATGGGGCGGCTGGTGAGACGACCGGTGACTACAAGGCGATTGCGAGATATAAGCTTAGTGCTTATGGCAGATATTCGCTATCCCGCTGTTGTGATTAATCGGATATATGCAGACAACTTTTGTAAATCACGGTTTATTCTGTTATATATATATATGTATATATGGTTTCGCGTAATCGCCATTCGCATCAGAACATTAGTCGGGAGTGGGACCCGGAAATCTAACCAGAAAAAACGCATATTCATTTTGAGTATTTATCTGACGAATGGTTTGTTCAAACTGTATTGTATGTATCTCCTAATTTTACGTAGCACACTGCTGGAAACTGTCTCTCTACCGCTGCGTTGGTGAGTTTCTTTGGGTCCCCTATTGCATAAATAGTGAACCACACAGAGCTAGCTATGAAATCCTGAATTATCACAGAAACCGTAGACTTACGAGATTCTTAATAATCTTGAATGACCAATTTCAGGAAAAATATGGCATTTTAATTTAAAAAAATTACATCTTTGAGCTTACGTACAAATGTTTACTAAATGCAGCCCGTTGTGGTGACAACGATCGAGATTGCCTGGGTGAGTTCTTGTCGCTAGAATTTACGGTGAAATAAGCCACAGACCGTTCCTTCAACGTATTTGCTCGGTAAATATGACTTAGCTATGGCACACCTCTAAATTGCATGTTTAATTTGAACATGGTTTACGAACGCCCCAGACAATACGTTGCGCTTCTGAGGAGCAATTAACGGAATCAAGAATTATAAATTTTTGATGCGCATTCAGACGTGACATTTCAATTAACGTACCAGTAATTAATGCACAGATTTTGCGCGTACAAATATGCCTATACTTTGCATCCTAATAGCTTCAGGTTTGTCAGAGTTGCAACCACCATATATTTGAATGCTCGTGTATCTTTTTATTAGTGTGGCTGTCTTTTGGAATCCATTCAGATGTTCAAAGATTTGGCGCCTCCTTTTGAGTGCGGTTGACGCCAGATCAGATAACGAAAACGCCGAATGAAATTCATCAGACTGTTTAATAATTCAACCAGTTTCGGTAGAATAAATCGGATATCGTTTGGCTACGCAATTCCGGAAGCCCTCTACCACCACCCGCAAATTTGCCTTAATGACAGAAGATGGGATTTATAGATGGATATTTCCGAATTGCCCCTTTAAACTCAACATTAAATTTCAGTGTCATGCGTCACAACGGTTTGTGCGGAGATCAACGAGACTTCCATTAAGCGGGCGTCTGGTAGCCTCATTTTGGCGCTGTTAGATGCTATGTTTAGCGGGCTTCTACGCACATGGGCCAAAAAATCTGCACGCGTTTCGCCCTCGACAGAGTGGATGTGCACTTAATTATACTATTGTATTTCAGAAAAATGCCGTGAAAAGAACACGGAACCATGTGAGATGTGTATATTTACCATAATCCTTAGTAGAATGCCGCCCGACATCTACCTTCACATCTGAAATGCACTAAAATTGGTGATGAAAATTGACTTGTTCTACCCTGTTTATAACATAAATGAAAGAATAACCGGTTATCTTCCTCTCTCTAGGGAACTAAACGAACATGCTTGTTTCTTTACCTTTGGCGGAGAAGAAATAAACCTTTGCAGGATTTTTGTGCCTTCTTTATTGTAGAGAGATATAAGTTCCATTTTAAGACAAAGCTGATTTGATAAACCCATCACGTGTACAACAAGACACCAGATTGTCGGATATATTCTTGTAAACGTTACATAAATCGTGCTGGACTTTGGATTAACCGTGGACACGACTATATAGAAAAGATGGTGGAAGGAACAAGTGGATGTCTCCTTGGATTCACACTACCCAGTTGCTGTTCATAAACAAGTGTAAGAAGAATCTTGATAAAAAAATGCATGTGCTAGCTCCCAGAGAAACAACCTTTTTGAGAAAATGACACTCTAAGGGTTGACTTTGTTTTCGTGTCGTTCACGGCATCCATCGTTTGCTTGGGCGCTATTCAAGCGCAAGGGCGATTGAAAGGGCTCTGCTCAACGGTTTGATGGGGCATCAAAAACAGGTTCCCAACGTCCGAGAGAATATTTACAAAGACCGGTTTTCCCTGGTCTTTAAACTTTATAGCGCTAGACGGCATGGGATTCACGAGGTAGAACAAACTCCCCTCTATGCAGTGCGCTGGAGATAGATTGAGGCGTACTTATACAACAATAACTCACAAGAGCTTCATTTTAGTAGGAATCATACGGTTTGAAACAAATGGGTTAAGCAAATTTCCTTTCGATTAAAAATGGCGCACTCCGTTGGCGAATGCATGTGCATGACGTATACCCCTAAACCCGACCACATCTGACCGGTAATGCACCAACTACGGACAGTTAGTCTTTATTGCATCACTCATTATCGAGATCTTAAACGCCTTTTATATACATGCGGAAAAGCAAATATTAGTATCATCTTTGCGGCAAAAGTTTCGGGCCTCGGCGACTGTGAGTAGCCATGCATACAAAGTTCTAAATATTGTAATGCGACGGTAGACCCGAATAGCCATCAGAGCGCCCGTTTCGAAACCTTCAGTATTGCATTTTTTTGTTGTAACCTTTTCGAGAAAACGATGTGTCCATTCCTGTCAGTCAGTTCGCACGCATCAGGATAAATACGAGATAATCCAAGACCATTCAGTTAGCTTCCCTAATGTAAGTGAAAAGAGCAACCAAAGCACGTTTAAGGCACCCGCCAAGCGCTTCCAGGTATGTTTCGATTTTTTGCAATAAGCGCCTGAAATTTAAGCTTTTTGATAACCAGCTTCGTCGCATATTAGCCGTTGCTGTATTTTTTCTTAAAGTTTTTCCCAATTAAACTCTTAGTGGGTGTGTATTTCACACACTTCTGGAGCGAAAATGTGATTTGCGGCTTAGACCGTTATCCGTATAAATGTGGCTCAGCGGTGATTAATTGTTCCGTTTTCGCTACGGCAAATCGCTCAGGAGTTTTCAGTACATCTAAAAGCGCAAAATTTGCGTTCACTTTAAAAACCTCAGGACATCTGCGTATAAAAAATATGCACATTTCAAAGATTGACTACAAAATCCAGCCTTCAATCTCCCAAGAGTATTCATGCTCGGGTTTCGTTCGACCAATGAATGACGGCATGTATTCTTCTATGAGGCAAACGAGCTGTCTCGAACATACAGATTTTACGAAAAATGTGCCGTAGGTAAGCCTGGTTGCACAACAGGCTCCCTTGGAAATAGCGCATAATCTGTCAGGTATAACAGGGAAAATTTTGTCTACGGCTTTGTTGTCACTTTCACAGCAAACCATAACTACCACCACCAGAACGATATCGTCAACCAGGGGCATATGCGGCAATCAGCGCTCGGTGCTACTTGACAGGGATTCAGGGTACTCACTTCTCTGCCACCCAAACATATATCACAATTGCTTTTAACGTTGTGTTCACCGAGAAGCAACTAATCGTTGATCTGATATCACTGAAGTTGAATAGGATACCGTTTTTCAAACTTTATTTCGGCGGATGATTTGCAGTGGTCAAATGCTTGGGTAGCACACGCATGATAAATTCGTCTGGATATAGAATGGAACCGCAAGTTTTGCAGGGCTTTCGAAAATATTCTGTCATTGTAACTTTCAGAGACCACAATTTTGCTGGTGTTAGCTAACAAAATAAGCGGTTGAGGAGCGCATTTTAGTAGGCATTAGTAACCGGAACTGTGTGCAAAAAATCTCTATAATAAATGCTATTATATAGGAATAGGCCTTATTCTGAAAATGCAGCCTCTTGCGCAGCAGAAAATCTTCTACTTGAATAGCAAGTTGATGATCACACAGAGGTAGGAATTTCACCCGGAAATGTTGAACAAAGTTTGTTGGCTTCCTATGTAGAGATTTCATCTGTCAGTATTGATCGAGTTTTTGAAAACACGTGATTTCATAAAAAACATGACCCTCAGGTGTGCTGTCGCCAGTGTGTAACTGGGTTTTCTCAAAAATCCGTCGTTTATTATCCAACTGATCTATTTGCATCTTTCACTGTTGCGACGCAATGAATGAATCTGAATCGGCCCACCGTCCGAGTTTTTGACATTCCCATGTTTGTCTACGTAGAGATAATCGGTTAAAATTTTATTCTTCAAATCTGTATGTCACAAAACAGAGTACTTCGAGGTTAACTTCCGTAACTTAAATGTTCTTGTCTTTTGAATTATCACGGAGGTAACGATAAAAATCGTTACAATTCCCCGCATGACTTGAAACACCAACAGAAATTGCGATACAACTGTCATATAAATATTACGACTTTAACAACACCGCGAGATATCCTATGAGCCAAGGCCCTTAAAACTTTGCGATGCCCACCAATTAGCTCTCATGGCATTGGTGAGAAGGTCGCTTAACAGGCGTCCATGTTTTGTGTATCGATGAACTGGTTACAGTGTAGATGTTGCACCGGTACGGTCGCGTGCTCCGTGTGCCACTGTAACGGTGATAATATTGCTGCTGAGACACGCCAGTAGTGTGTTTTCTTCTTGTAAATTCGCTTCAGGCCCCTGGAAGAGGGAGACTCATTTCGGAATTTGTGGGGTTGCTTTATAACGTTTGCTTGATTTGAGCAACAGTTAACGAATACCCAGGAAATTCAAGGATGACGCATTCCAATGAAGATGGATGTTTAGTTTTGTAAACAAATGCTTATGTCAGTTTTGCTTCCCTGTCCAATAGCCTGCAACTGGTAAGTTGGAATTTTCTAATAAATAACTCTGAGGAAGATAAGCATGAATCCGTGGTCATAACCCTTTGAGGATGTTTAAGTCTTCCTGGAGGACTTTGAGGTGGCTTCGGAATGTGCTTGACTGGACAAAGAACGGAGATGTTGGCGTCGCTGAACACCATACTCAGGGGCCGGGTGAAAGCGATCTGGATTCGGTCAGAAGAGGCTTTCGCAAGACGCACTTGACGGCCGCGAATGGATTATTTGCAGACGAGGTCGACGAGCCGGGCGGCCGCCAGGTTCAAGGCGGCCAGGATGGTTCCCGGATCTGACCAGACCTTGTTCTTCGCCGGCCTGCAACAGTTGCTGGATCGCGCTTTGTCGGGACTGGGCTGAGTGTCACGCCACCAGTTGCTTTCCGAACAGTTCGTCGAGTGTGTGCATCCGGGGCTTGGTACCTAATTGCGGTTGACGCGAGCAACTGACTTGCTGAATGTGGACGAGCTGAAGCGTCTGGCCCACGAACTGTCCGAGGCATCACTGTCGACGTTAGAGCCGCAGAATAAAAGGAATGGTTCAACATTGGAGGAACTGCAGACCAAAGTGGACCAACTGGCCCAACTGGCCCAACTGTCACAGTCGTAAAGACGGAATCGTGGAGGCATGCTCTATCGATCCGGTGCTACATCCGTGGTATGCCTGGCCACTAGAAAAATCAGTGTACCCGCTCACTTGTACGTAATAAAAATTTAGAGTACTCCCCTTTTCCTAGGTTGGTCGCGATCAGCGCACTGACAAATGCTACCATACAAGTCACTGTCGAAGTAGACGAAAAAAGAGAGTAGTGTTTGATTGATGCCGGAGCAGGCATATCGTCAAGGCGAAGAAAAACCAGGCTGAACACAGAGAGTGCACGCTAACCCTGAGAGCTGTGGGTAGATATCGACTGAAAATCGATGGATTGTCAACGCAGTCGATACGCCCAGACAACCACTCCATGCAGCACGCTTTTCTGATCGGCCAAGTAATAGAACAAGCAATATTAGGGGCGTATTTCCTCAGGGGCACAGATTCCGTGATTGACCTAAAGCATAGAAAGCTTGTGACAATGTATGGCGCGATCGAGCTTGAAGAATACCCAGGCGCTGCCGTGAGTGAGCTGTGTCCGAAAAATTTCGTCTTGTAATGCACCATAAGTAAGGTCCGTGGTCGTGAAATATTCCTAACTGTTCACGAGCAATGTGGATCTGTTTGGCTTCTGCCCTTTGAGTGAACACGAAATTCCTCTGTCATCGAAACTTCTTCGACCTGGTGGCCCACGACTTTTGCTGCCCTATCTACGGGAGGATGTCCATAAAGAGAGTCAGGAGATGGTGAAGAATGTCACAATCAAAGAGGCTAAAGGTGCGCACAGTTCCCCAGCTCTCCCTGTAGGAAGTGCGATCAAACTTACAAGTTTTGCGTGCATTTACTGCACTTGAAAGAACTGACCGTGAATCTGGTTGTAGCTGTGTATTCGGTTGCGCAAATTGTGGTTTCCTTCCAGAAGAGCAATCAAAATTACGAGTTTTGCGTGGACTTCCTGCACTTGAATGAACTGACCGTGAATCTGGTTGTAGTTGTGCATTCGGTTGCGCAAATTGTGGTTTCCTTCCAGCTTTCCCGATATTTCACTGTGTTTGACTTGGGTTCTGGATACTGCCTACTACCTGCCAAGGTGAAGGGCCGGAAGAAAATAGCGTTTACTTTTGGGGACACCCAATATCAATTTAGACGAATGCCGTTTGGTTTGTCCGAGGCACCATTCACATACCAGCACTTGATGCCTTGTTTAACGAGGGGACTTTAAATTGTTGCCATGTACGGAAAATTTTTCGGGCCTAATCGGGAATTTAAATGGACTGATGATGCACATGAGGATTTCAGCGTGTCAGAGCGCCGATGTTGGCTCAGCAACTGACCGTCAAACTGCTCAGGGTCGGAGAGATGTTCACTGTTGCAACGGACGCTAGTGATGGCGGTTTTTGGCGCAGTCGTAAAACAGACGAATAGAGTTATCAAATATGCCAGTCGTGTCCCGACTAACGCTAAACAGAAGTACGTGACCGTTAGAAAAGTATATATGGCGATCGTTCATGCCCCAGATAAAGTGAAACAATATCTGCTTGGACGAATATATATAAAATCAATACCCATCACAAAACCCCCGGGGTGCATCAGGACCACCAGAGATCCTCGAGGAAAACTCGCGCGCTGGGCACTCTGGTTGCATGAATACGACTCCATAATCCAGCACTCCATAAGCCAGCAGGTATCATGATTGAAGCCAATGTCCTCGTCGTTCAACTGGATCCCGGAAGGTTGATGCAACTCCAACGGCAGGATCTTGTGTTACGAAAGGTTGCACCCGTCTTTTTGGATGGGAGCAGCATTGTGAGCGAAGATAGAGACAGGGAATTTGGAACGCTTTCACTTTGATTGGCTGGGGCTGAATAAAGCTTACACAGTTTACTGGAACACCACTGATTCGGATGTTGTTCTGTCCGCGATATCTCGCGTCCTTAAATGAAAGCTTATCGTCGAATGCCATTAGATGGCAAATACAGCGTGCACCACCACGTAAGGAGCACTTCGGTGGAAGGCCTACTTTCCATTTTGCAGCTTTATTTCATATGCAACAAGAGATGAAGCTCACCAATGCAGCGGTCTAGAGCATCTCTCCAGCTTTTACCAAACAAAAATTAGAGCAAATGTTCAGAAATATTGATCAGTGAAAAAATTCCGAATGATCCTAATTTCCGATTGCGAAAAGCTAACAGATTGCGGAAAGCTAACAAAAACAACTGGCTTTGATTGCTCTCTAGCAGAACCTTGTTGTTAGTATTTCACCGAAATTCCTTTCAATATTTTCATCGAAACCATGCTGAGCTTTTGACAAAACATGTGATATTACCAAAACCATTCTCCGGCTCGTCACAGGGGCGAACCCGAAGAATCAACATGAGGGATAACTTTGAAAAAGGATCGAATAAGACAGATTGTGTGATACAATCAGCGTTTTCGGAGTTTTCTAGATGAGTGGAACCCTCTCACGGTAGTTCCGTCTGCTTTCTAGTCTTATTCTCGCTCTGCACAGTACCTGACATCTGCTCAACTTTCGGAATCACTGATCTTGTTTATGGGTAAACATTGAACTTTCTTTTCCTGCTGTGCTGCGGACAACGTCAGCTGTTACAGGGTACACTCGTGCGAAATCAATGAAGTGATCTAGACGGCCGGCAGAAGCGCTGGTAAATTTTTAAAGCTTTTACTATAAAAGCTGGAGCAGAATGCACAAGTGTTATGTGAGTTAGAAGAAATTCTCGTGGTAAACCGAGAACAACAGATCAGTTATTTTATTACAGTTTTACGATTTTGGCCTTCGTTTTGCTTGTGGTTTTCCGCCAATTGCGTAAAAAGGGACATTATCCCGTCTGGTATACAGCGCTGATTTCATTATAATTATTTTATTGACATGAACTGCCTTTTAAAACGAGTCCTTCAAAACAATTTCATATTTTTACAATTCGCTTCCCTCACAAGTTGCCCCGTGAGAGTGTACGCCATGCTGCATGGACTTCTGTTGCATTCAAGCAAATCCTGATATGGGGCCAATCACGTCATTCATGTGGTTCTTCTGAGTTCTCTGATATTTTAAATGAAGAAACATAAATCACGCGTGTATCGGCTTGTGTTCATACGCGTTTGATGATGGCAACCGTGCCATTACGAGAATTGGAACTCTTTAGCATCCTGGACAGCAGCGTAAAGCCTCCTCGGTAAACAGCTGATCGGTATTTAGAAGTCATGGAAGTAAAAATGATCTTTTACAATTTTAGTTGTTACTATTTGTTGACACCTACGAAAATGCAACACTTATCACAGGAGTATTGACCGAATTACTTCACATTCTTACCAAATATGCAGGTGAACCCTCGACAGAGGATGCCAATCAATCTTGAAATGATGTGGTTTTCTATCCAATGAAGCATTTTGTGTAGAAAGTTCGTAAAGTATATATAACGACTGTGTTACTTCCAGTGGAGTGTAGACATAATTTTGCGCTCAGCAATGCATCGTCAAGCAGCTGTAAACATTAAACTGTTTCCTTCGGGCGTGCATCAGAAGCCAGGATACCAAGACAAACGTGGATTTCCGAAAGAGTTCCCAGGGAGAGATCCGGTCTTTTAACATTTCGTTCCAGCAAGCTACACTTTGTCAAAGGAATCAAGTGCTTAGCTGCTTACAGTCGGTTTTTCCATGTAACGCGTTTGACGAAACCAGACAACTATGCCGATTAGAGGTTACACGTGGCTATGCCATTGCCAAGAAAAACCCGGTCAACGCTATATGTACAGTAAACCATTAAGAAAAAGGGATGTCGTGGGAGATTATTTTTTCACTATTAAGCGACGCACAGTAATGTTTGGCGGGCGGTCAAACGGGACGATCATCATGAATAGTGCTCTTTTTCAGCAGGGCATATCTCAAACATTTTCTCGTTTGCAGGGCGTCATGTTCTGTTCACTTTAATAAGACGATGCCTCTCATTGAAGTCACGAAGAGTTGTAGAGTCCTCGTGTTCAGGAATCTCGTTGTTCGCGGTTTAACAAGTTCGTAGCCTTCACAGACAAACACTACGTTCAGGGATAGAGTACATTCAAGAAAAAACAATTACTCCCATTATATTTCTAAGAGAGTAAACACGACAAGAGTTTGTGTACAACTCTGACCGTTTGGGCTTAAGATACTGTAGTAGCTGCTTCGGTGTGTCAGAGAAATTGCTCGTGTGCGTGTCCGCTCGTCGTTCCACCATCGATCTGACGTGTGACTTGAGTGGCTGATTGGATGTGTGTCCGATTGGTTGGCTCGCGTGAGCTCTGTGGGTTGACTCGATATATGACTCAGTTGTTTTTGTTTGCCTGCCACGAAGGCGGACCAGTTTGGCCGCATGTATCCAATACACCCCTGTCCGTACTTACGCGTTTCCCTGACTTACTGTGAACTAAAATAGATACCAAGGTGTATTAGTGCATGAATTTTTCATCTCAAACTCGATGCTGCTCTACAATTTGGTGAAGTTTCATGACGCACTTTGTTACCTCTTTTATATTTCCAGAGCATCATTTAGAAATTCTGTTTGCAAATCGCGCAAACTTACGATTTGCCGTGGCGGCCGTTTTTAGTTAGTTGAATTTAATCGAATTTCACCGGCGAAAGTTGTTTACTTACTATCCTGTGTTTAGCGCTTAGCTCATTTTCGAAGCTTCAATATGAAAGAGTCGAGCTGCTGGCTCAAACAAACCAAGAATAAAGGACCAAATCCTCAAAATTCATATCTGGTCGACCTTGTCATTGTGTTGCGGCACACACGCAAAACGAATGTGTGTACGCCAATAATGTCCCAGATTATTTCATAGATTAGCGACTTCATTAGCCTGCGTTTATGTAAAGGACCAAATCCTCAAAATTCATGTCTGGTCGACCTTGTCATTGTGTTGTGGCACACACGCAAAACGAATGAGTGTACGCCAATAATGTCTCAGGTTGTTTCATAGATTAGCGACTTCATTAGCCTGCATTTATGTTTTGATGAGACCCGGAGCAATCTCAGGTGATACTCCTTGACAGCACGGCCATCGTTTCTAGAAAAAATGTTAAAAAATCTTTCAAAAGTGGTCTGGTCTGATAAACAAGCTCATCGACGGATAAGAGTTGGAGGAAAAATCTTTTGCTTTGGGACCAACATCTGAGCAGTGCGCTGCTATGAGGCTCTACACGTGCGTATTCGTTCACAAGTAACTTTTGCCGTAACATCTAGAAGTGAGCGGCCGGCTTCCACCGTTACTGACAGATGTATGCATCCCGGAGAGATGGCAATGTGTAAGTAGTTACAGAAAACCGTAGTTAACTGCAATGTTTACGCTATTGCTCATATTGGACACAAATCATACCGTTGGACACAGGTGTCCAACAAAATCAAAAGCCATAATTTTTTACTTTGCAATTAGAGCAGACTTGCTGAATTTTGTTTTCTGTTGATGGTTTCAATCTACCGCTTCCCTGAGAATTGACGTATCTCGGATTTGTATTTGGTGATTTTACTGATGTGGACATCTTTACTTCATTAGCCAAGGTGGAATTCGGTTGCTTATGCAGGAGTCATTTTTATACCAAGTGTGTTGGTCAAAACCAAGCCGGGAGTTTCAATCCAGCTTCAGCTGACAATTGAGGTTTTATCCATAGGGATACTCAGAGCACCATCCACCACCGAAAAAAGACACATGCCGTAAACTTCTGCTTGTAGTTTTGACGTGCAATATTGGTCAAATGTTAAAATCGCTTCGCTTTGGCAGTTCTGCGATAAAAATTATAAGGCGACTGGATGGATAAGAATACTTGTGGCCACGCAATAGCTATTCGCATAACACTTTAGCGAATTCGCGAAACGGCAGAAGGCGAATTGCGAGTGTAAGTGCACGGGTTTCCGTCGACCGCGATTTTAGATACACCGCTGATCAGATGTGCATTATATATCTTCACACGGTAGAAGCACGCCTTTGCTTATCTCAATATTTCTTTCTCCTCAATGAACAAATCTAAATTTATTTTTCACGGACCAATCACCCCTTTTTGCACCAATATCTGTCGATATGATTCATGCGGTTCATGATGTGACAGACACCTCGCCAGTCACTTGTCGAGCAATGAATCTACGGTCCAGGCAATACACAAATGATGATGAAGCAAGAATCTATTTTTGCCCGCCTTGTAACAGATAAAGAGCAATTCAATCGAAAATTGAGAACCGGTTAGACGATTTTGCCACCGGTGCAAACAAAAACCGCTGAAAAATTGCCCATGGTGTAGAAGGCACTCTAAATACCATTACAAGTATGAATGATATAGCTGAAGGTCATTTGGGCTGTTCACCATGGATGAGCAGAGCAGTTTCTGATTTCAATTACTTGCCCCTGATGTTCGCTCGCCGGCATTGTGTTTTGTGTTGACGCAGATTATACAGAGGTCGAAATTTTTGCTTGCAGACGTGACACGCATGCACGCTGACGTGCGCATCAAACGCAGACTTCGAACGCAAATGTTTCCCACTAGTGGCATACACATAAGAAGACTGGAATAATGAGTTTTTCCAGCAGATGCGCTAACCATTACCTCCTCCCAGTGATGTCCAAGCATGTGCGCCATGCGACCTTCACGTGTCTTGAAATGCAAAGCACAGAAATCGCATTTGTATTTTTTCCGTTCCGAATGCGTCTCAAGGTGTTGAATGAGCCAGCTGCGGAAATGAAATCCTTTTGAGCCTTTTGGACACTGGTAATCATGCTTGGTTAAATTTCTGTCCTTGTTTAATTGCATATTAGCCTGCTTTTTGGCTTCTTCTATGTGTGCGGAGGTCGTGGGTTTGAAACCGGTCTCCAAGGTCCTCGAAGGTCCATATTCCTCCGCATCTAAAAGGACAAGACCTTTATTTCATCCAGATACGCTAGAATGGTTTTCCGTGTTGCCAGATAAACAAATTACTCTCAATTGGTGATACGCATAAGTGGGTGCGTCGAATAATCCTGCGCGGAACTATTTCGCTATTTGCAGTCGCACTTCTACCACGATAATGGCAGGGTATCTACCACTATTGCAGCAAATTCTATAAAGCGGAGACGTGCGGTCAGTTGTTCTTGTCAACCAAACCATTAATATTCTATCCCTATACGTATTGCGCAGTGCGACATAACTTGGATCTCCAATATATATACGCGATTTGCGTCAGCTGGTCAAATCTACCGCAATCCCTAGACACCAAAACCTAAACCCGTAGGAAAATTCCTCTGCAACCGTGTTTCGCCTACATTTATCACACTCATCTATACAGTGCGCATTTGCCGGAAACCTCTTTGAATAAGGACTACAGGTCTTGATTTTAGCCGTGAACTCTCAAAATCTTGCAGTGTTTCCTGCAGGTGCTAACGGCATCTGCTTTTTTCGAGAACCGCTGGTTGGTCAGTTGAACAGACTTAACGGTATCATTCGTTCGATTATTCGTTCGTTCTCCGAAATTACTATAGTTGAGGAAAACATCTTGGCAGGATGCAGACAAAGCCAATCAGTGCGCAGTTACGAAAATGAATAAGGACGGTTTGGACTCATTCTGATGTGCACTATGAAGCGTAATTTCAAACCGCATGCATTCTGGTGATTCAGGGCCCTGCAAACTGGAGGCTTCATCGTTTAACCTGTGCCAGATTCACCCCATTCACTCTGTATTTTTACCCCCACAACACTAAGCACACACTAGAGTATGTCACTGATCACACGAAAAACTTCGACGCTTTTTCATTCTTATTACTGCGAAACAAATTCGAAGAATTTTGATGGGCGGTAATTAGCACTACGAAAAACGGAATTCCTTTGGTCGTGAAATTTACATTAAGCAGCATTTTGCGTAGCCCCGTGTAGACGTCTAAAAAGAATACACTAATTCATATAACCTAACCGGAATTCTGTCCGATTGATAAAATTTCCGCTCTTGTCCAATCAAATGTAAGCAGATTTTTACTGTGGTCAACTAGATTCACCAAGGCTTTCGCGAAGGCAAAACTGAGCTTTTCGTCTGCTGGGTTGAATATGTACGCGATAAATTAAAATCAGTTATGCGATAGACGTCAGCTACCAGGACTGTAGGACGCTTGACAAATTTTGTGTACGGTTTGCAAATTTTTAAAATTTTGACTTCAAGTTAATCACGCAGACGGAGCCAGCTACAATCAACGCGTTCAAATCAAAAAGGCAAATCTTCTTGCAAGTTTTGTTTAATACTATTTTGGCTGGGTTTTCAGAAGCGTAAAATCTCTGCCGGATAGGGACAGAAAATAGAGAGTATTAGAGGGAAAGTAGTAGAGCTGAGCCAAGCCGTTTAGACCTGCGTCGCTGCTGGCTCCTGTCCGAGTAAACAAAATCATATAGACGTGTAGTTTCGTCATGAAAATGCATGTGGAGCAAGCCCTTTTTTTATCAAGATTTTGACGTACATAAACTCCAACGGGAGACACGCTAGTTGTGAAGAAAGGACCTATAGATATTCCGCTCCAATATTTAATGAAATGCGAAACGTCTAGTTACTAGCTGGGCTCAGAGAAACAGCAATTAACATTTTGCGGCATATATGAGTAGCAATTCCAGGAAAGGCAGACTGGAATAGAATATAATGGCGCGGATTCTGCAGTGTCGATTACGCGCAGCCTTCTGTCAGGTAGGAGGAAACTTAAATTTACAATTTGCACTGTCGTGTTCAGTGTGTAAGGACGTGTTGTCAAATGATTCGCCCGCAAAATGCAAACACTGTCGAAGTCACCGTGAGGTTGCAAGCCAAAACCTTTTTGAATTCGGTCTAGGCAAAACTAAGAAGGCAAATGATGTTTGCTGAATGATCACCTACCCATACACCTACAAGCACGCTACGTAAAAATTTTCGTCAGCATTGCGCTATGCCGGCTGCTGCCATGAAGAATCACGATAGCCGAATGAAACACAGTTCTCACATTATCCTCCAGGGTTTCACAATTGTTTCCAATTTTGCGAAAACGAATTTGTAAAAATTCACATGTTGTTAGAAACCCTGGTCAGATCATTGTGGTCTTTTCGATTATCTATCTCGTTCAGTAGGTTGGGCAGTTGGACATGGCTCAACGTGCACCATCTTCACCAGATTTTTCTTCGTATAATTTTCCATCAGTCGTTAGGGCCTTGTAACGAATATATATACCGTTGTAACGGTGCATTCTATTGAAAAGGCATGCAAGTAGTACGTGGCTTTTTGTTTGGACCACTTCGCGTCGATTGAAAAGCAAAATTTGTTACGCAATTTGTGAAATAGCTTTGCAGCTTTCGTTTACACTTGACTGATGGTCAGCCAGTGTCAAGGTATGTTCCAAGAGACGCGTTCGAGAAGAAGACTGTTGCTTCCCTGTGTAATAGTATGTGACTGTTCAGTTGGTGCTCTACAGCGACGGCCTTTCTCCTTCCACCTGTAGAAGTGAAAGATACATACAGGCCTCTTTCTCGGCACATACCGAAAAGATGTTTCTTTTATTGGTCGGAAAAGAAGCGCATGTATGTACATGTCTGCGGTTACGGGGGCAAGGCCACGATTGCGTAGACCGCGAACACTGTGATTCTTGAACACAATGACTGCACACGACTCCGTGATTCCAACCAGAGACATCGATTTAACAAATCCCACAGACGATGCCGCAATGTCCAACAAAAGTTCATATGCGTCGCCTAACCTAATGGTTTAATTTCTATGGGGATTCTTATTCCCTGATGATTTTTTCTACTAAAACGTACGTAAAGTACATAATTTGGTTCAAATTCGATAGTTGCAAAATCAGTTACTTCTGCAGCCTGAGAGGCATTCTCTCTGCACCTTAACTGACTTCTTCGTTGAACGAGAAGCGACTCAATTGAGAGCAGTTTCACTTCATTTCACTCAACCGAAATTTCCGCGATTTCAAAGTACGGGTTTTTTTATTGTGCGGCAAAAATTAGCACAATTCTTTGCACCAACAGGAGACTGGGGTGAATCAGGATGTTAGATAGTACCTGCAGAAGCTAACATTTGCCGTATCACTGGACATTCTGTAACTCTAGTTGGTAGTTGCACGATTCATGTGAGATTACTCAAGTGTACCACTATCGAATGTAATATTTTGTTTCAACGTCGGAACCATCGATTATCGGACTCAAAGGTCTGCGCTCACTGCAAACTAGTATCACCTTACTGACTTTTGTGCATGAGAATGAAATCAAACAACTGATTCTTAAATGTTCTAAGGCTACAGGGGGCATGCGAATACCCAAGTTGAGACTCGAAGTTACACGAGAGCTTATATTTCTTAAGAGACGGAAGATTCCATTTGGCTTACGCAAGCCTGTTCATCTAGCATTAGATTAATTGTGCGCGAAAGGAATACTGACTCCTGTCGAATCATCGAATTGGGTAATTCCGATAGTTAGCCTACTGAAGGCTGATGGCATTACTCCGAGAATTTGTGATGACTATCGGCTAACGCTAAATACGCGGCTGATACAACGTACATGCACCACGGAAGAGCCAGAAGATGTATTGTATCGTTTATCAGGTTCAAGTGTGTTTTCAAAAATCGATTTAAAAGATGCTTATCTTCAAATACCACTGGATGAAGCCTAGTAACCTTACCGTGATCAACACACACTTTGTGTTATTTCGATACAATTTCCTTCCATTTGTTCCGAACGTTTCACCAGCTGTATTTCAGCAAGTTACGAATACTATTGCATAAGATTTGGAGGGTGTTGAAACGTACCAAGATGACGTTATTGTGCACGCTGCTAACATAGCTACCCATGATATGCGCCTGATGTCTTCACCGAAGCGACTTTCTGAGTTCAATGTAGCTATTGCTCCTGAGGAATGCACTTTTGGTGTCCCATCATTGTCAAGCCTTGGCTATCTTGTGGACGGCAGTGGTTTTAAACCTGATACAAAACGTCTCTCTGCTTTAGTAAATGTATACTAAGCAACCAAGAACTGCGTTCAGTTCTAGGAGCACTCCAGTAACACTCCCGTTTCATTCCTAATTTCGCCAAACACAAACATGCAAGTTGCCTGTTTGATGTCATCAATCAATTTTCATGGTCCTCTAACCATCAGAAGACGTTGCGTGCACTACTTAGTTATCTTCAGGCTTCAGCTGTTTTGAAGCCATTTTCCGCCAAACATCTTTCGACGATCATTACTGATGCTTTTCCCACTGGAATAGCAGCAACCCTTGAATAATGTGGTAGGTCAGTGATCTGCAGTCCCCGTGATCATCACTGATACTTTTCCCACTGGAATAGCAGTAATCCTTGAATAGTGTGGTAGGTCAGTGATCTGCAGTCCCCGTCGACTTTCAAAAGCCGAAAGCGGCTATTCCCAGACTCAAAGTGAAGCACTTGCTGTATATTGGGCCGTCAAAAAAATCCATAAATATATTTTGGGTTCAAACTTTACCATTGCTACTAATCACGAGGCTTTGAAGTTCTTGCATCATCCCACAAAGTCTCTGGCGAAGTCATCTGCCGCTATGATGCAACGGTAGATTATTGCACTGGATTCGTTCTCCTAAACAACTGTTCACTGTAGTGCAAAAATGATTCCCCCATGCCGAATTCTTGTCAAATATTCCATCATGCGGCTCTGATTCGAACAATTCAGATGGTCTGTTGATTTAAACATTACCAGTCAAGTGGGATGTGTTTGTTGCTGACACTAAAAGATATTTCGCTCCCATTTTTTTCTGCACTGCGACTTGACTGGACGCAGCAAAAACGACGCCAATTTCCTGCTTTCTATTATCGTCGCGAAAGCTAAGCCGTTACTCCGGATGTTTTCGTTGTGTTTTGAGGAGAGAGTTGTCATTTCACCGACTCAGCGAGCAGCTGTTCTTGCAGATTTTCACTCCGGTCTTGTCTTCTGGGACAAAATGAAATCCTTTGCACGCTTGTCATGCTGGTTGCCAGAAGTGGGTGCTGTTATCCAGCACTGCTAAGAATTGTGTTAAATGCGTACATAAGATTCATAGTAAGTCTTCACCGTGGTATCCGTGGCCAGTTACTTGTGAAGCATTTCTACGAGTTCATGCCGATTACTGTGGTCCTCTTCTCGGTAGTGTGCTTTAATTTTTGTTGACGCATATTCACGTTGGCCTAAAGCATTTTCAACTACGCCTATAGGTGCCGAATTCACTCAGCAAGCATTGAGGAAAGTGTTCAGCTATGAAGGTGTAACAAATTTTTTGATCACTGAAAACGGCATATGCTTTGCTTCAAAACTCTTCGACGAATGGTTGGAAGGCCTTGGATGTCGGCATCTGTTTACTGCGCCGCGACATCCTCAGTCGAATGGACTTGCTGAGAAATTTGTCCGAACATTAAAGTGGGCCGATAATTCACTCTCCCTTACTTCTTTTGCGGAATTGGAACGTGGTATCGATAATTTTCCAATGCAATAAAGGAACGCCGTCAATTTGGTACTGGTAAGACTCCTGCGTTTCTATTTAAATCTGGTTCGTTGCCTTCAAGTCTTGACTGTGCCAAAACAGCTGATGTAGCCGTTTTCAAGGGCAATGGCTTACGACCTGCTACAGGAATAGTACTTTCATAAAACGGCAAACGTATTGCCACAATTCTCGATTGAATGACCTATCTTGTCATCAGAGACGCATTTACAATGTTGAGTTCAATACCAAAGGTCAATCTGGTAACGACACTTCTGCTGTTTCAAATACTAATGAATCCTTTGTAGACGATCTTGTGGTATCCGAACAAAACTTTTTATCTGAAGAACACAACCTGTGAAGAATTTGAAGTTTTCATTCCAAGAAGATCCAAAAGATAGCGATCAAGAACAACAATGGACTATAAACGTCCACACGCTCATTCAAGATGTGGCGGATGTGATGGACATAAGTGATACACTATCCATTGCTCTATTCATTATTATCTTGTTTTAATATCCTGTACGGTGTACATATACGCCAATTCGAATACATAGGTGCTACTTGTTGTGCTACCCAGAGTACTGGACTTCGGGTTCGTCTGGTTATTCCGATATACGTACAGAAATTAATTCTCACAAAATTCCAAATTCCAATATTATCCGAGCTAATTGCATGGCTGTATTTGGGAAGACACTTTCCTAGCCAGCCTTTTTCAGCTGTGATGAAACTGGGCAAATTCATTGTTTCATGCAAGATATGAAAACCAAAATATCAAAACATACACGGAATTTCGGTTCAAATTACCGTTAGGCCAAAACCTGCCCCGTGATTTGGTCAATATAAAAAGCCTTATAATATATCTGCTAGACCACCGAAGAGCCACCCGGCACCAGCACTAATTACCACCGTTTCTGTTTGTTATTCCTTATTTTGCCTTGATTCATAGGCAGCGTGCGTGTGCTACCACGATTGTAATCTTCAACCGAAATGCGTGCATGTGCTACCACGATTTTCAGCCTCTGCTGAAATGCATCATGGTGATTTGTTCAAAATATTCAGTGTACGTTATAAATTTAATGAGACCATCACTTCTAAAGAGAGAAAGGAGATTTCTCGTATTAAACCCAAATTACCAGCTCTTTGTAGAGTATTTTTCGGAATGTCGCCTGACAAAACATACAAGATGGGAAGCGTATAGATTGTTATATTGCCATTGGCAGTCGATAGCAGTCACTTCTTTACAAACCCGCAAATGCACGTCGAATAGTAGAGCTGCTTTCGTGTTATCAGAAATTTATTACAGGGGCCAAACTAACTCCAAACTACTCTGTGTCAGAGCAGGACGATTCGAAAGATTTGCTGAAATGCGTCATATCCATTTGTTCAGAAATATTCGGTGTCCGTTATAAGGTTTATGAGACGACAATTTCGTCATCTCCAACCGCTTCATTTTACCGACCGCATGGCATCAAAGGAATAATAAACACACTTCTTTAAATTTATTTGCCTTTACACTCTGGTACGTGTAGTGTGGGTACATAAATCCCACGTGTCCGAAATTATGCGTTTTAATGTGGTGATCGCCCTGGTCAATCGCAGGTTACTCGCAGTTATTCTGCTCACTCGGTAAAAAAATAGTATACGGTAACTTCTTCACGTCGGTTCCACGAAGTTTGCATTGTGGTGGTTCACAAGAAAACAATTAGAGTGTTATCTAAGCTTGTCCTGGTTACAAAATCTGTTTTTTTTTGAGGAACCGAGCGTGCTCACTCTAATTTTCTTCTGCCTAAAACAATCGCTGAGTAAACTTTCCTACTCCTTATCCGTCACATCAAAAGAATTCAGGCTCGCTCGTTGGTATTGCAGTCATTCTCTCCCCCACCTGATGAGTCCTGACCGATCCCCTTTTAAGATTAGCATGGAGAGAAACCCTCATGGAAATATGTGCAACGGCAACTCCAAAATTGTTCCTGGTAGTTCAGAAGAATAGCTCTATTCGAGGAATCATTACTCTTTTTTAAAACGGGCGGTTGAAACTCCATCATTGTACGACTTTTGCCCATGAGAATATCGCTGAAGTCTTGGGGTAATGAAAAAAGCATCAACAAAGGCTCACAAAACTCTGCCAGTTCTAGTCGGCTCTACTAAATTTACCATATCGCTCGACATCCAATTTTCTTCAGTCACGAAAACCATCACCATCCGAAAGAGGACATATATTATTATTTAGTATATTGAGCAAGTCCTCCGTACAATACTCGCATTGCATTTCTTGGTAGATAGATCATATATCGCGATGTGGACCATCTCGTTCTAGCGGACTGAATAACCGAGTGTGGTTCCTCACAGACGTGTACACCGAAACCTCATATCACATCAAATGGCTGACAGTTCGAGTGAAAATATCTTTATAACAATTATAATACTTAACAGGTGCTCACTTCTAAAACATAGTATGGTTATTTATCGTGATTTATCCATACGTGAGTGTACTTTTGACACATGTGCTTGCGACATCGCTCACACCGCTTCGAATGTCGTCTCAAATTTGAACGAGATTTGATAGTACACTTGCGCAACTGACAAGCATACAGCCTCTCTCCTGTATGCACGCGAGCGTGGACCTCTAGTGCAGATTGCCAACGGAAGCGTTTCCCAAAAATTTGACATGGAAGGATTCTCCGTTTCATCGGTTTGCGCTACCCTACTGGACTACAGCTCTTCCCAATGCTTTCGATGATACGTTTGTCCTTACTTTGCCAATTGAAACACAACCGACAGAAATCACATTTGTATGCCATCAGGTCCGAATGTGCTACAAAGTGTAACCCAAGCTTACTGGAGGACTGAAACCTTTTTGAGCATTTGGGACACTGATACGAATACACGAGAAACTCAGAGTCCTTCCATGTGTCCATTTGTGCATGGATCGCATTATCTGATCGAGATGCGGATGTCGAGGCTGTACAGCTCGCCTTCGCTCTTTCCGGAGGATCATTTTCATCGGCACCTAATGAAAACGTCGGGCATTATTAAATATAGACGTGTAGATATAGTTCACGTGTTTGCTGAATGTCCACACTGACGGCCAAAGTGAGTAGTGTATCACCCTCAACCACGAACAAAATGATTAAAGCCTGTGTAAAGTAATTGAGATTCCTTTTGCAGCCTTATTACCCCGGTGTTTCACGGTACGTATCTATGTATGCAGTAGCGTTCCCCTAGTTCAACTGCATTTCGCTGGATGACAAGTCAGGTAAACCCACTGTAAACTGCAGCGCGTACTGTGACAACTGTCGAAATCATCTATATTCCTCCCCATGCACGCAGACTTACGGCTAGATGAGATTTGCCTCGATAGTGATTGAATCGACTTGTAGCTGCAATCTTCAAAAACCTTCGAGGCTTTCAAACCCACAATGATTCTTGATTGCTTGACCAAGCAACGTTTGTGGCGATTTTTTGTCCAGAACACACTGAACAGCCCTTGCTATTTTGATTTTTAATATATAACTCTCCGAATACATTTCTAGCCTGCATTGCATTTTGCCACACAAAACTCACCGGGGATTCAGTACACGTGTTCTGCTTCCGTTATAAAATTTAACGTATGATGCACAGACAGGCTGAGGAGGAAACAAACAACACATCAATTATATCTTCTGCAAAATTCTATGCTGGTGTTCATAAGTAGTTTAGATTTGAGCACTCAAAACAGCCGAATTGACGGATAAATGGTCAATCGGTTGCTGCAGACTAGACGGCAATTTGGTACTATTAGGCAAGTCAGACTCCTGGAAGTAACCACAGAATGCCTGACATCTGCTGAGACCCTTGAACTTTGCTAAAATCTGAATACGCAGGCCGAAATACATCTAGACCAGTCATTCCTTCATTCCATGGATGTTTAGGCTCGCCACAAAAGCACCGACGAATTCGATCAGCATTCAGATGTTTCACACAAGCAAGATCGATGTTGACGTTGTTCACGTAACGCCTAGATCAAAATCAGAAAGCGCCCTTTAAAAGCACGATATGGTTTTATCTTTCCTACTCGCATGTTCGGAACAAAGCTGTTGTGTACCCATGTTGCTGAGTTCTTTCCTGGCCAAAGGCACCAGAGTAGGAACAGCAATCAGATACAACAGGTTTCTTGTTTTGTTTTAGTATGCGGCAATCAAAATAGTAGCCTTTCTGCTGTATATCTAGCACTTCTTCCTCCAACACAATGCTCTCCTTGTTGTCGTCCATTGTTCTTTCTCCTCCCTCATATAGAGGGTAATTTTCGTTGTGCATACCAGCAAACCAAGGTGCTGGATACAGTTGCGGAAAATAACATAAATATTTCTATAGCAGCCAATGGCTGGCGTAAGCAATATCTGTTGTTACTGTTATCTAACTGTATCGAAAACAACAGACGCACGGCGTCCACACGTCCGAAAATCCAAAGCATTTGACAGACACCGTGTTTAAAAAGTGAACTTGAGAGACACCTGAACCCTACATAATGCAGTTTCAGGCTACGGATGATGCACACCGTCCCGGGTGTTCAGTGTTAGAACTCATATACTCCTGGAAACCCGCATTCAACGTCATGCTAGACGACTTTGTAGATGAGAAAACTTATGAACTGACGCTTTTTACACGGTTGTTTGCAGCGTTCTGCAACTAAAAACGAAGTAAAAAAAGGCGGTTGTAAATTGAATCGTAAATTGTTTACCGGCGAAACCGTCATTGTCGTCGCAGGCGCGTAGTAACCGGCGAGTTGCTTTAATGCACACTTGTGAGAAAAATGACCATGCGCATCCGGCCGACCATGTTCACGATTATACGGCACAACTGTTTGTCGATACGTACTACAAACCAAGATTCTATCGAAGCAGTGAAAGCCAGATTTCGTCCAATCAAATCTATATCGGTACAATTGGTCAAATCTCTGGTCGGCTAGATTTATATCTGGGCTAAACACTATGAGGAAGATTGTTCGTAGGTATTCCCACTGAAACCACGTTCGTGGCATTCTGCGGTCCAAAGATTCACTTGTTAAAAAATGGACATGAATTTTGAAGCACTTCCAGTTCTAGGGTGCGGATGTAAATCTTGGGGATGATATACACGAAATGTTTTTTATTGGGAGGCAACCGAGGATTGCTTTAAAATAAACCGTTCAGAAAACTAACACTGATGTGCAGAAATCTCTAGCCTTAAGGGAAATTGCCCCCGCACACACATTTTATTAATGATAATACACTTCTCTCTTAGGCGTTGTACGTTTCTCTAATTTGCCCATTAAACAAGGTTCTTAATCTAAGCAGGGCAGGGCATGATGGTGTCCCACAATTCGCAAACACGCGGAGAGCTCAGCTGGGAGAGCACACAATTCCATGTTGCTCAGTGTGTCAATTCAACCGATTTGTGTGCCTCAGGAAATTGGCTTTGATTAAGAAGCTTTCAGGGCTCCCTGAATGATTGAAAAACCTCAGGAGAAGTGAGGCTTCTTGGTGCCTGTGCACCGGTCGCGCTGCGAATCAGTATTCCTTGGCCATTTTTGGTATGAATAAATTCTAAACGTTCATTAGGTATTCCAGGATCTAAAGTGCATCAGTTGAAACTTCTCGTCCATTTCAGTGAGAATTTCGCCCTTAATTTCTTCCGCTTACAATGCGCAACAACCCATGTCCAACAGTCAAATACTATAGTACAATTTATTACTCTACTATTTGCTATTCAGCCTCATTCAGTTAGCGATATTTAACTATCGTGAATATATTGCCGTGTTCGATTTTCTCCCTTTTATACCAAATAACAGCGCAAGCATTGGCGTAGAGCTAACAGGTTAGAAACCAGCCTAGCGTTTTGCCCCCCGAAACACAGAGTAAAAAGTAAACGCGCATTAACCAGGGAAGGCCACGTGCTTTTCCAGGTGATCGCTGATCGACCACCATTTCACCTGAAGTTCGATTTTTTTTATACCAAATAACAGCGCAAGCATTGGCGTAGAGCTAACAGGTTAGAAACCAGCCTAGCGTTTTGCCCCCCGAAACACAGAGTAAAAAGTAAACGCGCATTAACCAGGGAAGGCCACGTGCTTTTCCAGGTGATCGCTGATCGACCACCATTTCACCTGAACTGATTCCGCCACGATTAAACAATCAAATTCATCGGTAAAAATGATGAAACCTTTTTGGGGAGGCCATTGCATGTTAGTTTGTTTGTTCGCCGTGCTTGACAGTTGTATTAAAAGCATTTCATCACCAGTTTAGATTTTATTCTGATGATGCCTATGGATGAGAGTTTCAGCCTCGCGTTGTGCCTGGGTTCGTTCCAAATAATGCCTGGCCGAGTTCTGCGCTCGTTGAAGAAACTATCTTGTGGAGTTTTGCTTTAAGTAGTTTTTCTAATCTAGATCTGGCTGGTTCAGATTCTCTTACGCCCCGACCAGAGGATTAGAAAGCTAACGGTTTGCCACTGCGTAATTTTTAAAGTTTCCGCGGGGTAGCGCGCTCAAAAATTTGGTTTTGTGTATTAAAAATTGTTCGCAGCATCTCTGGGGCCTGCGCTCCAATTTTTATTTGGGACACCTTACACATCTCGTTGAGAATCGAAAGTAATCCCGTGCAAGTGATTGTCCACCCCGACTTGGTGCATATGGTGAGATATGTCGATATCCGCGACAGACGTTTAATAGGAGAATTTGGGCAGACCTTTTCCACTATACCGAGGTCTAATTATTTTCAAACGGCATTCTTCATGCGCTCTATCACAAAAGGACATACAGGAAAACCAAAATGAAAATTTAATCCATACATGTTCAGGGAAAACTTTTGTAAGAGGTAGGCGGTGTCTTCAGAAGTGGTGATGGTTTCGAGAATGTAATTTCTCCGCGATACAAGTATTCTTTCTTAAAGTATCCCGTCTAAAACCAAATCACAAAGCAATTTGGTCGTTGATCTATTCACTGAGTATGGCGATTTGATTGTCAAAGTTTCATTATTTAACGAAATGTCATTAATGCTTTTCCGAGGAATGTCGCTGCGCAAACCGGTTGGTTGGTTGTTGCCCGCCTCAGCAAACAAACCAACGATCATCTAGGTTACCTGAGCCGGAAACGTTTTCCCTCTAGGTAGCAATGTTCCGGTGTTCGGCTACAACATTTTATTGACAAAAGCGTAAACGGTAATATAAGAGAGGTCAGGAGGCTGGTCGCCGTTGGCCTTTACCGCATCAGTGAGACAGCATTCAAGACTTCGTAGTTGTACCAAATGAATTTTTTCAACCACTTGCACGGAACTATTCTGGTAAGGAAAACTCGCGGGTTTTCGTGAATGATCGCAAGACCTATCTTTGTGATCGTCCGTAGAATAAGGCCTTAGAATCTATGTGCTGCTCATATGTATGTATTTTCGATGCTTTCGAATTCGGCTAGGTTGTGAAAAGAAAGTGGGTTGATTGCCGCCATTTCATACAGCGCATAACCGAAAATATGATACCTTTATCTCGACGAATTGCCTTGACAGTGAATATGGGGCCTCATGGCCCATTTGTTAAAACGCAAATTCACCAAGTGGAGAGTACGTGGTTTGAATGCGATCTAGGCTTGATCTGTCAATCACACGAGTTTCCAGAATAGCTACTCGGTTAACCCGCCGTGTTCCAATAACTACTAGTGGCTATCGCGAACTGTACTCCCGCAGATCTTTCGTAGTGTTTGGATCAGTCTTTCGCAGAAGATCTTGTTCATTCAAAGTATACAAAAACGTACTGGAACCCATTCGTCGTTCACCGACGATCATATTTAAAATCGATTTCGTTTTGTACAACTTTGCGAGCGCAAAGTAATTTTAACTGTTTACTGTCAAATGCGGTTAGCTTACACACAACGCTGTTAAAATGAAGTAATTATTAGATGCGATGCCCACGACCCCAATTAAACTTGTCTGGGCGGCATTGTTTCGTGTCATTATTCGCGCACGGAGAAAAAAACTATGCGGACAACAAACCACATTTTTCTACAGTTTTCTCGCTCAGTCAGCCCGTATGAACTGTACCCGTACGGTACCCGAATCACAATGGGTTTTGGTAAAAATCAAAGGTTAGCAGCGTCTTCGTCGAGACGCTCTGCTTCATTAAAAAACCTTGCGTTTCGTACCATTTCAACAAAAAACACCTCAATATGTTTGTTCAGGTGACCACAGATTGGTGTTGATACGGCGGTTTTACTTATATGAAAACCAGAGAACCGACATCTGTAGAATTAACCGCAGTCTTTCTGGGGAACAAAAACAAACCCCGTTAGAGCCTTGCAGACCTGGACACATATTTTTCGAGGTTCCATTTTCTTTGTGAACTCCTTCAGTTTTGTCGAAAACCAGTGTTGCGGGCACTCGTACAACAAGCTTTCTCATTCTAACGGCTCACGCATTGGGATAACCTCATATAAGTCCCGAAAAGGCAATATAGCCTTAGCATTCGTGATCCGGGACAGTCTGCTATCCACCGCACCAAAATTTTTGAGACATTTTTGTGAATGGTCTCCACAAGGAGAAAATCCTAGGGATTCTGTGTGCTTGGTTTCGCCAGCCACGATTCCACTGCTGCGGTTTTGGACCAGGATGCGAACGTATTATACAAAGGCATCAGTCCCCAACCTGGCAACCAAAGTAGCCGCAAGGCCGCACCGTGATCATTTCGCTAAAACTGTGTTGGCAGGCAGAGAATATGGATGTTGGATCCATTTATATTTGGGCTTACCCATTTCAGTAGAAGTGCTACAAAACTATTTTCACGGGTATTCGCATGGTTTCAAATTTCATCAGCTTACGTGCATTTAGACAAGTGAATGATGAGGGTTTCCTCGAAACAACGTTTTCCTACGTTAGATAAACCATCAGATTCATGCTTTAGGAATATGTTGACATCGATGCTCCTGGAAGACATGTCCATATCCGACGCTCGCAGACTAATGAAAACTGAAAAATTGGGATGCAATTTACAGCAATATACAGCATGTTTAGAAATCATACAATCATTCTATCATGCGAGCTTCAAATTAGGTTGAACAATCATTTTTTGGTCGGCTTCTCAAAAGTAACATGGAGAGTACTTAAGCGGCCCCAGCTTGCGCTAGATATGCCCAGGCGTTGTCACACCGTTGATTCTCGAATGTTGGTTGCACAATTTTTCCGCATTGCTTGGCTTATGCATCTGAAATCTTACGCCGATCAATTCTACCTTTCTTCAGGGCAACATCCTCATAGCGTGGACCGCTTTGGCCCTCCACACATACGTGGATTTTAGATAAATTTTGATCTATACATAGTGTTCCAGAGCTGTCGCATCTGCATTCAACTATCTTTACTTTCTGAAACTCCGAACGATCCTTGCGTTTATCACTAACGTTTTTCAATTTTTCAATGTGTGCAACACTTTGCGAGGTAGCCGGCATTTGGCTCGAGCAGGTCTTGCCCTGAACAACATTTCAGTTCACCAGAGATTGCCGTAACGCAAACTACGTTACATAGGTCAAAAGAGTTGGGCGGTGAAGAGTTTAGGTCGACGCACGTTCTATACCTATGGAATTATGGTATATGAATCTCACAACCGATCATCAGATTTGCCCACGCCCCAACCTTTTTACAACAATCGCCGTATTCTTAAATAATGGGCCGGTCAGCACAGATATTCCAAGATGTTATTGATAGGATGTTCAGCAAATTCCTAGTGAATGTTCAATCAAGAGAAATTTGCATGATACATTATTAAACGGACTGTATCTTCAGAATGTCTCTCACAACTTGCATTCCCTGACATTTGCTACCATTTACACTGGATTGCTGTCTCATACACCGGTTAGTTTCTGAATAAAATACGGTCAAGTGCACCCTGATTGGCAACTGCCGGGCAAATATCCCATTAGTCTTGGGAATATTGGTTCCAACCCGTGGAATTTGTAGGCCATGAAAAGTTTACATGGGACCCGAACATCTGTCACAATAATCTAAATGCTCCTGATATCTCCCTTCTGCGATAGGTTCTTTTTTATCTGAGTTGAAACGTAAAACCGCACACATGACGCAAAGCGCTCCGGAATATGGTATGAGCGGCTTTTACCGGCGATGCTCATGTAGGTGTTCTGATAGGCAGTCTGTATCTTCCATGTGTTCGATATTCTGCTGTGGTCCTCCTTATTGTGCACTGAATCTTGAATTCATTTTAGTCACATCTTACTAATTAGTAAAATATATGTTTGCGGTAAATACACACTGGTCACCTGTACAAGCCTGACGAATTATTCCCATAAGACAATATGCCTTAAATGACGATAAATTCCATCTTTCCTCTTCGCCGGTTGAACGTTTTGGGATGTGGCATTGCATCCCAGTGTTCACAGCTGCCATGTTGCATTCACTGAAGAATAGACGTATGATATGCGTGAACCGCGCGTTCGTAAACCGATTAACGCGTTTGATGATGCGCACCAATGAAGGCGCCCAGTATGAAATCGTAGAGTCACCTAATTTCCAGGCGAAAGAAATAGAGCTTCCGGAATTCTTAAGCACCATGGGTAATTTCGGAAAAACACATGAATAGCCAATCAGCAAACGCTTGAGTATAAAAAGCACGTTTAGCATACCCTGATGGATCGAAATGGTCAAACAGTTTTCTCGTCGGCAATCTGATATTAGTGTCAGTTACGCGCAAGACTCGTTTTACCTCGGGATCTGCGTCAGTGCTCCAGATCGCCTTTTCACCCCCAAAAATCTAAATTTGTGGTGATCATGTATGTAGTAATGTTATAAATAATTGCGTTTAATCATTGTACCCGTTAATGTTACAGCCAGTTCCACAATCAGCAGAAACTCGTGGTGGTTCGTATGTAAGTGTTATGCATCTCGGTGGCGCGTTTTAATCACGTTGCTGCACTTGAAGATTAGAATAGAGTGACCAAGCTAGTCGGGACGGTTTGTGTTGATATTGCTTCAAATGCTGAAAAAATAATGCGTTCACGGAAATTGCTCGTTGCCCGTTTCATTATATGAGCCCAATGTTTTAGCAATATCACCAAAAATGCACCCAAATTAGACGCGATGTGTCCTGTTGTTCAAAATAACTTGCATGGGGCGCGATAAAACCGGCAGTGTTGTTTCACAGTCGTAACGGATGTCGGCGGTGCTCTATGAATTAAACTTGATACTTCACAACTCAAAACCCCATAACAGCGACTTGGCTAGAAAATTTACCACACCATTAGTCAGGCGAGCCATTGAGCTACGGTTCAAACTACACTGCTGGCAGAATTTTATCGCGTATTCATTTGAGCAGCAAAACAAAGAGCCTCAAGATTGATGACCTCCGCACTATTTGATAAATTCAATATCTGCCGGGACCGATTCTATGCCTAGAATTAAATTATACTATGGCCTTGGCATCCCAATAAGGTAAATTGTGGAGAATAAGAATCCAAATCAGGCATAAAAGAGACATTTTAGCTTAGAGATTACCAATTAAAAAGAAAAAAATTAAGCATAAACTCCATCATTATTTGGTAACTAGTGTGTTTATCTAAAACAAGTTTACAACGCTGAACATGCTCTGCAAGCTCAAATGCATTTCATATTTCATCGGCGTAATATACAGAGCACTTAAACCTTTTATCACGCTCGAAATTTCGTCGATTCTTTGCCTGCATACTTTGCGATCATGCTCCACCCGGAACATCACGTCAGCATTGTGAATTAATTTAAATAATATATGTTTGACTTATTCTTCACAATAATGTAACTCAAAATTTTATAAAACGGCTGATTGCCAGTGGTCATGCTTGATCATCTCAAAACGCGCACGGATGATACTGGAGATTCAAGAACTGGCAACCTTCGTGCCAGTCTTTCAAACCGCCCTTAACAAATATCTTAACCGCTGATAGGACAGACATTGCGGAAAACGTGCCTTATTGAAAGTATGGATACTAGGTATCGTTTCGAACCTCCAAGCGACCACTCGTTTCATATGGAACATTTGTGGATCTCGTCGAAGTACTTCCATCTGAAATATGTAACATTTAGAACACTTACAGCCATATCATAAGTTTCCCAAGAGTTCGGGCTATTCTGATCGAGAATGCTTCATACAGTATTGGTTGCTCGGAGATAAGTGCTATCACATTCCTTGTGGTGTGCATCAAATAGGAACATCGAATCAGACAAAAATTCGTGGTTAAATAACTTGGAAAAAAAAGAAGAAGACAATCTTTGGAATGCAAGAGGGTTTTCAGTTTTTTCTCCGGAGCCACACGATTGTGAGCGTGCCGCTTTTGGGCAGCAAGAAACCCTGTGATACTCGCTTTTATCGCATTGACAATATGAAATTTCATGCAACTACTTACGTGAGGTAAATAATATGTGCGTGTTTACGCTTTGCTTTGCATTCAGCGGTAGTCTGTGTGAAATTCGCTGTGCAGGTTATACAGTTAATTATTTTGCTTTACACTTCAGCGCTCAAAAATATAACCCAGTCATGTCAACGAGTTGATAGATCTGTCAACACCCATGAGCGTAATATAAGTTCTTCAAATAAGCGGACAAATCGTTAACACCAAAAATCAGTCGAAAGTAAACCTTTACCAAATAAAACCTCATCATGGAATCCAACTAACATAAACCATCGCGAACAACTGACAAGGCATTTGCTAGTGGCTTTCCTCTGAAAATTATTGGCGAACCGAAACAGGTCTGCCTTCATTGATGTTTTTGCTAACAAGGGCCAGCAACATGCAATGGACGAATAGACATTCAACTTTTCAGACAGAAACGATCAATCACCAACGAACAAATGGCGATCAAACGACAAAAACATAGGTAGTTAAACGTCCTTCAAACAAGATCTAGGAACCGTTGTGTGAACGGCATTATAACAATTTTTCCAAGCGTCGGGGTACAATTTTTGTTTTCATAAACCAGATATCGCCGAAAAATTCAACCTCGGAAAAATCATTAATTGCACTTTTTCATACTTCTGGTGTAGCAAATGGCTATTAAGTGAAATACTTATCATTTTTGTGACACCAATGCCCTTGTGTGCCCGAAGGAGGACCAACATTCCAATTTGCTCAACGGTCAACCAAATTTCGCCGGTCGAACGAATATTTTGAGACTTTAAAATATTCTGCTTCCAGAATGTCGGATGAACACGAATTTAGGCGACATCTTAACTTTATCAGATATATTTTCCCATTTTCACATTTCAATAAAAACTTGGAAATGTGTTTGGTATAGTATGTCTGGACATCCGGCTCACATACCTCTCTGGAGATATATCCGTCCTATGCCGATACTCCCGAAATCCGTATGAACATTCTAATTTGTTATGTTTCGTCCTTATATATCACGTTGCACGTCAAGCAAAACAAAAGCGCAACATGATTTGTTTTGTGAGTTCCGGCGTGTACTCGCGAAAAAAAGCATTACGTGGTATGATTATTACCAACTCTCTATAAACAGCAAAGAGTTTAACTCCGCTAAGAACTCTAAATCCAGTTTTTGGTGTTTTGGCTGTCACAGGGCAGGCTAGAGGATAATTGTGGACCCAAACGTTTGAAGCTATTGCGTAATGGTTGGTCAGCGGTGGGGGATTGCCTTAAGTCACTTTTAGTACGCAAATAAGCGGTGCGTGCAATTACCATTCTGTTTAAAGCAAACCTTCCTGGACGCGCTCTAGAAACGGCGGCTAGCTGCTGCAAGCAATTGGTGGTAATCAAGGGAATGGGTAGCTTTAAAGTATTCTACGCGAGTTGCTTCCTCGTTAGCTGAGTAATGTTTAGCCTTTCACTTTGACTTGATGCACCTACTAACGAAAAAGGGTTCCCGTCAATACGAACCAAAATGGTGAACTTCCTCACTTGGCTTACCAAAACTATGCGTCTATCCTGTTATTGAATTTACGAACAGAGGCAGTTAGAAAGCCTGAGAGATTTGCCCGGTAGGCTCAAATTATATCAGGTGGAGCGAGATCTGATTTATTTGGAGGGATATATGACAACCCATCTTTTTAATTGAGATGCTCGTGATTATCAACGTGCTCCTCAAGTTGACGAATCAAATTCGCCATTTTAAAATCATCTTTTGGATCCCAATCCAAAAGACGCAATTCGGCGGCTCAGTCGTAATAATGTGTTCTTTACACGGTTCAAATGCCGGTTGATCATCAAATGTTCAGCAGCAGTGCTGCGTTGACCAGATTTTGTTCTTGAAACATACTTATCCGTGGAGGGCAACCATCGTCTTATCGAGAAGGAGAAACCATATCCAACAAAAATCATTATGACTCAGTAATATATTCGTTACAATGATGGGTTTTTGGATCTAGTATCGATGATGCCATTGTGTGCATCGGTTGATCCTGGGTACGCAATTCTATGGTCGGTTAGCCGCATACTGGACTGGCACAAAAAATGAGCGACATCGGGAGCTCAAAACGTCAGTGAAATTCAACCATTACCCCTTCGTAAAATCAGTATTCATAATATATTTTGTACGCTCTTACTCTGAAGTACTTCCTTGCATATCCACGAGGTCAAATTGGTTCTCCAATTGTCGTGTAATCAATATTAGTAAGCACCGGGCGTAACTGCTTCCTGGAGCAAAGCCTGTATTCTACTCACATAATAGAACAGCGCGGCTCTCGTTACCTGTGCTCAAACGGATTACATATTCCTTGAGAGATATTCAAAATCAAAGTATATTAGTCGGCAAATATGCCGAATAGCACTGTTGCACCTTGCTGATTGCCTGTTTTGCCGTTCGCCCATATTCTCAGTATTTCTGACAGTCACATTTTTCGGTTACTGCTTGTTGTCCAGCTGGAATATTGTTTAAATTTTGGCTCTTAAAATGCGTGCAGATTTCCGGTGGCCACTTTTAAGAAGCTGGCTCACACAACACAAATATATACTAATTATGCAACGCACAATCGTCTTCATAGCGCGTGCTTCTGACCACTCCCTAATCTATCGGAAGATCAAACTTTAGAATTTTAAGGAAAAAACCTTCCCAAAAAGCAAACGGAGCCGCGTCGGGGGATCTAATTGACTATAGTAAGTTTTGGGAATTTGATGATCATCGAGGACACACACAGGGCATTCCAGATTATCAGCATATGCGTGGATTCTTCGACGTGTGGTTTGAGGCAAACCGCCGGTTAGATTAAGCTGGTGGAGGAAAATTCTTACTTTAGTGAACGCATGTAGGTGGATTCTGCGCAAGCCGTCCACGTTTTTCATACATAGTGTTATGTTTGTGCCTGAATAGACAGGATGTAGCAACGGAGTCCCATTCTAGATAAGATCACACGGGAGTGTTGCCCTTTTTCTCTTTGAACCGCTTACTTGCTGTTACGCAGGAGAAATAAAGGTTCAAATGATGTTTTGTTGTTGGTTTGCTCGCCGGGCTTGGCAGTTGGATTGCAAACGTTTCATCACCAACGAGGTGACATCGTCAGTGCAGGGTTTAGTGGGACCCAACAACCAAAGAGCGCACCCGAGCTACCTATATTCCACAACATTGCTAACTCAACTGATGTGTCAATAGCGAGGTTTCAGGTTTGAAATAGGGATGATGGAGCATTCAGTGCCCCAGTAAATTATCCTACCGCGTTTAGTCTCGCTATATGATCGTAAGCACGTCTCGCCCTTGTTTTTACAGCCAGAACTGTAAACAAAATACGTATGTTGCTCGAGCTGCGGCTTAGAAGAAGCAGCGGATCAATACATTGAAACGCCCTAGGAAAATAGACAAATGACACGAAATTGGTAGGTCATTGGTTATCCCAGATGAGTTTATAATGAAGATCTTCGTCAAACATTCGTTTCGTGTTTTATTTGATGCACTTGAAATCGATTATAGAGCGGCTGCTTGTGTGAGGTTTGTGATACCCGTTGAAGCCACTAGAAACCCGTTTCACAAGCGTTTATTTTGAACTGAATCAGTGTGTGTGTGTTGCATTACAACATTCACAAAAGATGAGAGTTTGAAACTCTTTTGGTCAACAGATTTCGTGACATTCTAGCACGTTGAAGAGCGCAAACCATGCTCGCCCTTCATCTTGTGCTATTCAGGCGGATCGCTATCAGTTGTTTCAAATTTGGATCGAAGTTTATGGATTCCTGAAGCTTAGAATGCTATAATGGCCTAACCGCTGTCCGGCAACTTCAGTATCAAGCCACGGGAAAGAAGCTGTAGAAGTTTTCCATGGTTTTAGCTATGATGAGGGCAGGCCTTTTGTTCTACCCGTCCTGCAAAAGAGAAAGTCAAGAACCGTTTTGTTTGGGGAAAACCTAAAAAACAACGCAGTTGGAACACTGACGCTCGAGGAGCTGAAGAAATCCGAATCATCAATAAGGTAGTTCATCTGATAGCGAACTTCGTGGAAGTGAAATGAATACTGTAAACAGCAATATGATCTTGTGCTGGGGAGTCCTATTAATGCCGACATTCTTGCCTGGAGCATCATAAGTCCATATTGACGATGATCCAATATACTCGAAGACATACTCACGTGATAGTCGATATGTTTTGGCCTTCTCCACTGAGATGATACATTCCTAATTTAAGAGCAGCACACGGTCGTCTCCTGGTTTAACGAAATTCCAATTTTCGCTTTACCTAGATCGCGTGTTACTTCCTAGTGGAAGAATTTAGGGCTCCCGTTTTGACAATAAACATTGCATGCAGGAGACCGTCCTCGTATGTGACTTGGGGGCCATAGGACGAATTATTGCCTGAGTCAGTTATATAATTTTTGCTTCAGCTTCAGAATGGTGGTGGTTAAATAAAAACCCGGATAAAATCGACGGACGAGCACCTCTTTCTTCTCTGTCAAACATCATCGCATGAAATCATTGTGTTCTGCGTCGACATTTAACAACAAGCCCTCACGTACTTGTAAACTTTAACATGTCGAACAGATTCTTAGGGAATTTCGCCGCGCGCCTTTTGGTTATTTGGGTTACCGCGTGCAGCGCTTGCACGTATTTTAATTGATGCAAATGTTTCTCTTATCGGCTGCGTTCGTACTCACACCAATTAGAGCAATAGGCGAAGGTGGATCCTCATGACTAGCGGCTTTTGTCTTTTTCACAAACGTTTTGTACATTCGGAACCGCACTTTGTTTACAAATCTCAAAATATCTTAATTATTGGCACATGGTTTTGTGCTTAACTCTGTTGTATTTCTCCGAGTACCTTGTGTGTCCCTCGTGATAATCAGGTAGTTAGAGATAACAACTTACTCGAACGAATAATGTCCTGGTTGACCTGGATAGTATTTGAGCTCGAATATGCGGAATGCAGTCTGCTATATGATGAAGCACGTTACACAAAAACTTCTTCGAGAGGTAGTTTTTATAACGCCGAGGGGTGGAAATTATATGTGATCTTTAAGCAATACTCGTTATACGAAGATGAAATATTTATTATTGAGCGACGTTCTCAACGATTTATGCGTTCTGTTTTTTGCCTCAACAGGCACTTACATAAAATAAACAAATAGCCATATAATTATAATAGGAGTATTACGCAGTCAAAAGTATTCACAGATATTGTGACCAGGCAAAGGATAACTCGATTGGTATATATTTGTGGGTTAAAGGAGGTGAAGTAATCCGCTCCCAGGTTGATTTGAGAGACGCCATTCAGGCCAACGGGCTAGGTGACAGGGTGCTCATGGTCCTCCGCAAAGACCTCAACATGACGGTCGCGGATACTACGATTTATCCACACGACCATTACAAATGGTCGTGTACCTAATTCCAGTCCCGTCCAGTTTTTTTTCGCATGAGTGCTTGTCTGCGAGCAATGTAAACTTCATGCATCTGTAATTTGAACTATTAGCTCACGTCACGACGTGGACGTGTTGACCAGCACAGTATTGATCCTGCTTTGCTACATCGGTATTGTCTCATTAGTCCCCAGAAATCCTGGGTTGTTTTCTCATACTGCATTCTGTTCCTTCCTAGACATTTGTTACTGACACCATAAGCTTTGAAATTCTAAGCTCTCGCAAGATGTGAATTCACCAGGAAACCGGATGTCGGTCCAGTGGTGCCAACTTCAACCGTGGATTGCAGAACGTTGCATTTGCATAATAGTAAACATAGCTGTCTGGATTCAGAACCGGGCACGACAAACTGCCAACTCTAGTTCGCTATGGTTTTCAACAAAGCATCAATACGAGCCGACGTTACCCCAAATCGCAGAGCCATTTTAGAGACTACGAAACGTAGTAATTCTCCGTCTCGTAAATACTGTTCGACTATCGAGTGATTATAGTTACAACAAGATTCTCGAAATACATTGTGCTTTCTGGATCTTTTGGAACGTTACACATTTAAGTTAAAACTGCCACAAACAAAGATAATATGGTAAGTTAGCATGTTTGGCGGGAAAATGGGCATAACTAGATTTAGTC
>NW_008751711.1:1284562-1411105 GCF_000715545.1 Opisthorchis viverrini
TTTGAAACATTACAAATTTAAGTAAAACCTGCCACAAACAAAGATAATATGGTAAGTTAGCAAGTTTGGCGGGAAAATGGGCATAACTAGATTTAGTCAGTTTTTTAGAAAATATGAGTAGAATTATTTGGAAAATTGCACGCATGGTTGAATGACGTTTTGATGTGCATTTTGATTTTGGGGGCTGCTTTAGGACGACTGCGTACGTCATTTCCCAAGGGTTGGCTTCCTTGAACACATCATGTGAATCAAAATGGGATTACGTTACCGATTCTATCCATCCATAAACAACACGCGATGTCGACATTTTAAAACCACAATAAGACGGGAAACATCTTGTTGACACACGATAAAATCGCAAGTGGTTATGCACGATAGCCAAAAGTATTGGTATTTAACCCTCTGTACATGAGAATAAAAAGGTCTTGCGCATAACGTTTGCCAAGGCGTTTATGCTTATGTTTATGTTATTTTCGTTGTTTCGTGAACTGATAGCCATGCGATTAACCAGGTAATTTATAATAAAATATTATTCCGTTATTTTACCAATGTACTGATATGTCAAGACTTTGTATAAATTTTCATTCTCACTGTGAATCACACTGTTTGCATCTCACAGGACCTCAAGGGACCCACTTGGGTCGGATGTTATTCAACGATTTGAAATTTCATCCACGAGCCACTCAACAGAATCGCACTTGGTTCACACCTACACATCAATGATGAAACAAGCGCACATAATTAATGGTTGAATAACACCTCGAATAAGGGCTTGTAATTCGGAATGTTTGTACTTCTCGTGTGGCAATTCTTCCTACGACCTACTGATAAATTGGTGTCATGTTAAGCGCCCAAAATATTATCAACAGATTACCTAAATGCTTGGTACGTAGATTCCCAACTATTCATGCCGAGATACTGCAAACGAATGAGGACCGGCTCGCGAAATTTGATACCCCGTTGTGTGATTGTCAGCAATTTTTTGTCGTGCCAAACACTCAGATTACTTGTTCGGCAACTGAGGAAATCCAAATTACAATTTCACCGTATTTAAAAACACAGGGCGAGGATAACCTCTTAGTTGAACTCCCGTCCACGTAGAATGTTCTATTTTGAATATAATAAATTGAAGTCGGTTTATTTTTCTCACCTGGTGCATTGTAGTTGACAGAAAGTGAGCATGGAAAGGTTTCATCAAACCCGCGACTTAAATTGGAGGATCACGGAGGCGTTTGAGTTTCATGAGACTTCGCACAGTGTCTGTTAAACGGTCTGCAGGATTCAACCACAAATATCGTTTCAGACGTCACCAAATCATGGTTAACTTGGATGCTGGAATGGCTGACCTTTATCTGACATCTTGACCGCGAAATATCGGGAACGTTTTTCCATTGTAAAAGTACCTCAGATGCACTTGAAGTTTCCACTTTGCGCATTTTTGGACGCCTCAGTTGCGCGAGTGCTTGCAGAAAAGTTTTAAATTTTTTTAGACTCAATGCTTACAGTCAACCAGAGAAACCATACTGTGATGCTGGTTTCACACTTGATGTGGTTCCGTACTCGATCAAGTAGCGACTGAAGGAAAGCACAGTACCAAGAAAAAATCCTAACATTTTAACTTCTGTAATGGGGGTTAATTAATAAAAGATTCATTGAAAATTTTGGGACCGTCAAAAATGCAGACTAATTAAAAACTACTACTAACTGCTACACTAGTATTACAGTCACCAACGTGAATCCGTAAAATTATTCCCCTCTGTGTGATCATCAAAATTAGTGAAAACCAAATGTTTCTACACATTTTATCAAATGTCAAATGAACAGGGATCTTTAGCCTCCTGAATTGAGTTTTTACTTGTTACCTTACGAACCATATTTCCAACGGGATAGTTGCTGTAAGACATTTTATCAGAGGGCTGGGTGCTACGTGACCCCCAAACAGGGCACACTCCCCAGCGCAAATCCCAATCGCCTTAGTTCTATGCGTGCATAATAACTCAAATTACCTGGCAGTATTCCTAGCTCGTCCCGTAAATCTGGCATCCAATGGCAAAATTGCACGGTGCATACTACCTTTAATTGTGTTGCAAGAGCACTTTGCAGAAAATTCACGATGCTACTTGCGTCTATGGAGGAAGAGCTTGGTCCGACAACTGAGCCCGTCTCCCCCTGGGAGTATAACTGGTCACAGACTGTCACAGACTGTAACAGACGATTGCGCTACATATACAGGCCAACGTTCATACCATAGAAAGACTATTTGCCTTCAAGCTGTGCTGAGGAAGAACCAGAACTATCTACATTTTTATAAGACTTGAGGATTGGTGGTCTCCAGAGGCCATGGAAAATCGATTGATATCAACGAGTTCTTACGAGAAACCATGGAGTCGCCTTCCCGAATTTCGCCAAAGATTTTCCTAACGTAGATGAAATCTACAGGCTTCAGTTTTGGCTTCATCCGAGTTAATCCTCACAGCCCTGGGAATAGAAACCTCATGAGGGAGAATGCAAGTGAATGCGAAATATTTGGCCTCAGTTTAGTTAATTCAAAAGAATGCGTCCAAGCTGGCGGTAAGCTGCGAATACCCCAAAATACAACCCGGGCTGTACCGTTTAATGTCCGTACAGATGGATGAAAAATGCTGAACAACCGGAGACAGGGGTGGACAAAGTGTACATGATGTAAATCTTATTGGTTTGATCATACTCCCGGATAGAATAGATAACCAGTTGATAGATTCAAATCTTAATGTCTCGGACTTCGTTGATTACTATGCGGTCGTGAACCCTATGCTGATTTTTGCAGCTCCACTTGAGCAAGTGAGTTTGGTCTTCACAATATGAAAGTTAACCTCTACCGAATTTAAGTGTGATAACTAAGTCTTGCGGATCGCCGATCAACACCCAATTAGGATCACCAGTTACATAATCCCATCGCATAATTTTCCAAGGTGTTGCGAAAGACTGAATGGTTCAGATGGTGTGTCGAAAAAATTCGATTACTGAAAAGTTCCAATCTACATTATTAGGCATTTTGGATCTTAGGACGCTGAAAACCAGGACTCCCTACACTCTCTGATATTGACGTGGCCAACACGCTAGGACTGATAGGTTATTATAACACGTAATAGAAAAAATACATTCGCGTCTTGTCTCCTTTTCATGTTGGGATCCCTTCCAATACGGGCCAACATCATTTTGCACCCAGGCTCTAGCAAACCTGCCAGTCGAGAGCACCGCTTCTGGGCAAAATGCTCTTGCAACTACAAACGCTCACATTCGCAGACACTCAAACCTTCCATGATCGGCACTCTGCAGCAGCATATATAGGGGCAAAAATCAACGCAAGAGGCAGACTTGGTAAGTTTAAAGCACTCTTAAACCCGCTATAAATAAATGGCATCGGCTGACGTTTGCATTGTGAATCTTCAACCAGTAAAGTCCGTCTTCGTAGGTCAAGCATGTGCCTAAATATGGAATTGGAGTTAGCATACTAGAATCAAAGCCTATTGATTGGAAAACAAAGCCGTCGTGGACGGTGGCTTGTGCCACACACAGTAACTGACCAACCGCGTCGAACCAACACGCTCTCCAATAACGCACTGATGAGATCACCTCGATTGGTGATGAAACATTTGCGATCAACTTGTCCAGCTTGGCGAACAAGCGAACGACCATCTATGCTACCGGAGCTGCCGACATTTTCCTCCATAAGAAAGCCATCATGGAACAAGCACTTGGTTGATCGAAGATATCCAGTGTAATGAAATCAAGAGAAGCGGAATAAAGTTTTGCTGTTAAACGCAAAAGAAATTCAGGAAAAATTCTGAGTTCTGCACTGGCGAGTCTGCAAACTTTTACCAGTCTTGGCTGCGCCAGTATGATGAAGCTATGCAATCAACTTGTTGTTGGAAAATTTGTTATATAGATTGGACATCAAAATTCGGATATCTAAGCGGCGGAAACTGTTCTCTAAAAACCTTCATTTTTGTCTGCTACCAGGACGAAAGTCTTCGTACGTGATGAACGAGACACAATGTGTGTCAGGAGACTTCACGATTACAAACAGTTCTTCTGTCGTGTTCACGTGAGTCTCAATATATTTTGTACTTTTTCTCCGGCCCCTTGCATCTTTTCCGATCACATTTCCATTAAAATAAATTAGACGCTCCCAACATGATACCCCCACCTTTTGTGACTCAAGAAATTTCTTAACACATCAAACTTTATTGAAGAGTTGGAGAATTATTAGTTATCAACGGCAAATAGTGTATCCTGCTTGCGCGTTATTCGGACAACTCATTAACTTACTGAGATTATAAATCACGATTTCCATTTTGAAACCACAGTGTTGAAACCTGCCTCACCCATGTAACAATTTTGGTTTATCCCAAAGCCTAATAATTGCGTGAAGTGGAGAATGCGGCATCAGTAGAAGGACCGAAATTCGAAGGCAATCTTGACATGTTACTAGTTCAGTTGAAACTACTTCAGCTGCCTTTATGCACATTAAAGCGGCAGCTTACAAGGAACGCAAACAAGTAGAGAAATTGGTCGGTTTCATTCATGCCACTGGGTTGAAAATTGTAACTGAATTCACAATACCACGAGCGCATTGTTAGAGATATCATTGTGGTAAGGGGTAATACGGCTTCATATTTCACACGTTGCGATGCACATTGGACAGATTGAGGGGTTATCAAGATTCATTGTTGTCTAGATTTATTTGTTTATTTATTTATATTTCACATCACATTTTCGGGTGCAAGATGTAGGGCTTCCGGCATAATGATGACGGCATAATAGGAAAATATTTTGCTGGCGAAAAAATGGCTGTATTTCTGGCTTTCCGAAGTTCTGTTGGACGTTATTACCGAACTGAGGTAGTTTTTAACTTATTTCTTCTAATTTCTTCATAAATTTGCAGAGAATTCCCACAGATGATGAAAAACCAATTTAAGCGCCTTTTCGGGATATATTACTTCCGCATGGATATGACAAATACAACTTCCAGGCATTCAGGTGCATAGGAGCGGTGTCTACAGATTAAAAGCCTTTATAAGTCTACTTTTATTTTAATCATTGGCTTTTAAACCAATATGTTCCGTCGTTTGGATGATCTGATCTTAAATCGAGTTGAAACTGTGCACCCGATTGCGGAGATTTACGATTTCCTCCAGTATTTCCGTTATTTCAAGGTGGTTGACTTGCGATCCGGATAACTGCAGCTGCCCATCGAGCGGAATCTGGGGAGAAAAGTGCGTTCGCAATTACAGGCACGCACTATCAATTTAGAGGGATGCCCTTGAGTTTGTATATGGCGCATTTTACATTCTGGTGCTTGATGCTGCGTGTAACGAAGGTACTCTTGAATGCTGCCGTGTACAGGGCGATATTCTTACCTACGCGGTTTCGGAAGGAGAGCACGAACCTCACTTGAAGGACGTATTGAAGCGTATCATCGACGCTGTCCTGCGCACAACTGAAACAATGACACAGCGTGCTCTGAACTGGGTAACTGTGCTGAGGCACAAATTTCGTCGAAGTGGTTGGGCCACTTCCGGGGAAATGTGCAAAATTTGAGGTGTGTGCTTTTCCCAGTTCGAAGCGGTCTCTCTGGCAGTTCATTGGACGAGCAACACGCAGCAGCTGGTTGGCTGATGATTTCAATACGACTGCTGCTCTACTGTACGGCTTACTCGGGAAAAACCCGAAATTCAAGTGGACGAGGGAAGCACACTAAGATTTTGAGCGTGTCAGACCGCGGATGCTGGATCAGCAATTGACCCACAAACTGCCACGTTGCAAGGGATGTTAGTCATTGCCTATTCGCTCAGTTCTATTACAGAGGAACAGAGTTGTCAAATGTGCTACTCGCGTACTCACTGACGCTGATCAGCAGCTGAAAAGTGAGAAAGAATATTTGGCGATCCTCTGGGCCCTGATAAGTGGAAGCCATTTCCGCTGGGACAAAGATTTCAGGCCTAAGCCACTTGTTTCATGTTGCTAAGCCAATTTCTCCAATTAAATTGAAATACTGGTGATCAAGACTGGAGAATTTGAATTATCCAGTGGAACACGCAGCCGGAAATTTTACGGTGTCATTCGAACCAGCAAGCACCGTGAATAAGAAAAAAACGTCTGAGAGGTTAATGTCAGATATTTCTAATTGGCTATCTCTCTTGAAGCTAGTGGCTTCCGATCTATGGCATGGAAAACCGGTTTGAAAGAATGCATTGATCGGGCCACAGGTACGCGTGTTTCATCAAGGGGACGAGATATTTTTGAACAATCTACCGCGACGAGTGTTGGGTTCAGGATTACGACGTGCTGTTTTTATAAACTGGATGCAATATGATCGGAATAGGACAAATAATCAAAGCGCAATCCGCCACCTTGGGCAAATTTTTCTCACTTGTGTAGAATGCTAAGATAACTTCCACATCGCGCTCTGTTAGTATCAACCAGTAATACCGTGGAGGGTCGCCGAATGTCTCACCCGATTTGGTTCAACAAAATGCGTGGCGTGAACATCGGTGATTCTTCAAATCAACTATTCTAACATAAGTTTTTGGATCTAATGTCCATTAACTGACAAAATAAAGCTGGCTATCTGACACATGGCCGCAAGGATGTAGAAGAAAAAGCAGCTTAGTCTTATGGACTGTAACTACAGCTGTGGAGAGAGCGATCCCAACAAAAATGTCATTGAGTTGAATCGTTTTGATTTTGCTAAATTTTAAAAACATAATTTGGAGAACCGCGAAACAGAAAAGCAAACTGGATGTGAACATGAATACCCGAGGCTCTTGGTGGCGAGCGACACTGAGCAGTTAATTTCAAGTTCACTGGATTGTTCGCTGGGCTGGGTAACAGAGCGTCTCGACGACATAACTGGAATTGCATTCAAATTGCCAAACTAACCGAAAATATCCACCTTTGGCGGAGAAAGTTAATGAAGTAATAAGCGAAAAACACAACAAAGTTGTCACACACAACACGGCAAATAATCGCAAGTGAAAAACATGTCTGAAAGAATGCTTATTATTTCGTGGATAACTTGATTCGTCGGTCCTGGGTTTTGATTGGAATGGAAAGTATTGACAAATGAGGGTCTACAGGCGAAAAATGTGGCCGAAATTCCATGCTTCAGACTAACCACACCCATGCCACTACTGGCAGTAAACATGCCATCAAACGCCAACGCATCGCTCCGAGGTGGCATCTGCTGGGGGAACCGACGAACTGTATAAATTCAAAGTTCGCCAGTAAACATATCGAAATTTGTGAAGTGACTATTGTGGCGCGGGAAATCATCTCTCATAAAAATTTCCATAACACTGAACAATATTCGTACGTGTACGAACCCTCTCTTCGGAATGCTTTAAGTGACCTTTTCCCACAATCCAATCGGAATGTCCTCGTGTTAGGAATACAAACCAAGTAGCTATTTTTCAGCATGGCAGAAGCAACACAAATGGACTGACGCCGGATCAAAGTTATGAGAAATTATGCATGAAGCTTAAGACAAGATTTCAGGCTGTGATACTGCACGTTGCGGACATATGTGCATGATGACGTGCAGTGTTCGGATGCAATCTTCTACCTTTGGAGTTAGAAAGTGTCAAAAAACGATCCACATCAATCTGCCCTATTTATTTCGGCCATCGGCTAAACGTGAGAATCTCCGGCCCAGCAGATTAACGGTGTAATGTGCGCTTTCCACATTCACACTCGAAAAGTTTTCAGCAGCCACTGATCACGCCCGTCGCTACACACCTGCAATGTAGAAGCATCATTACGCCATCATAAGCCCTCCACAATGGTCGGATTCATATGCAGCTTCCGTGGGCTGAAACCAATTTTCCGAAGACCAGTAGCACATTTGCTCAGCGCTCCCCACTCCGAATGCACTTGGTCGTAGTTCATCCAGAAAGTGAACGCCTAGCGAGACAGCTATCAATTGTAGTGTGTTAGTGGATTCCAGGAACTCGAAGTTGTGGGAGCCATCGTGAAGACACCACAATCAATATTGCTCTATGCAAATTTCACTTGGTTGAACATCCACCACAAATTCACTGAATATCTCATAGCGGTATTATTCTGGTTATCGTAGAGAACCCGAAAAGCAACAACTGATTAATCAAACTATTTTGAAGCTTCTTGATGGAACGGCTGTATGCTTTCTAAGTGATTTGTTGCGTTACACATACTTGCGTTGTCGTTTTACGGTCTTCATGCATTTTCGAGCGTCAGGCATGGACGTATCTTCAAGGGACAATTATGCCATCATATTTCTAAAACACGAGGTTGATGGAGGATTCCACTCTGTTAAACGTTGTTTCGAGGACAGCCTGATCAGTCAGACCGTTGACGTATTCCGTGTCTGTCGGCATATGTAAACAAATTACCCGGTGATCATAAGCGGCCACCGGAAAACGACACTAGTCTCGCGGCAGCATGAGCACATTGAAAAATATTCCACATCAACTTCACATTATAGTCATTTGAGCCGACGTTTGCTAGCCACCAGGTAGAAATGATTCTAGGGATAACCTACTATGGACAAACCTGATGCTAGTTGCAGGGACCACGAGATCGCGCATTTTGCCTAAAAGAAAATCTCTGCAGATCTAGATGAGAAAATGTCGCGTGGCGCAAATAGTGCCCAAGCAACAGCGTGACGTACAGCCGCGTGTGCCATCGGCTTAATACGTTTTCGAGTGAAATGTAACAATGACAGACCAGTTACGTGTAAATGTAGAAATGTAGAAAATACAGAAAATCAATGAATGCTGGAGGGAGATAGCGTTATGTTTGATTTGACCGTGGCCGAAGAATTTTCCTACTGTTTTGTTTGTCAAATGTATAATGCTCGCTAGGCCCTCGGCATTTTCACACCCGAAAGTATATCATTTTCGCGGCAGTAGCTGTGCGTACAACAAGAGGGATATTCAACATGAGCAGTCTTGGATTCGCACAAGAAGCAGAGCATGGTGTGGTGTGAGACGCGGTGAAGAATTATGTAATGTGTCAACCGCTTCTATGTTCGATGAACCTAGCACACGCAAAGCAACGACGTCCCAAGGTAAATTCATTTGACCGGGTCATAATGCAATTTGTTAAATAACAGAATGCCATTTCAAAAGTTGATTATGCCTTTTCGCACGAGCCATGGAAAAAACACGCGGGTTGCATTGAAGGTATTTTCTATATTTGTATTTCAAGTGCTTTGCGCAATCTCGATATTTTGGACCAGGACAAACAACTCAATTTAACAGTCCAGATTTTCTAATCCTTGCGTGTGACACCACGTACAATTCTGCAGTGATCTCGCAGAAAACACACCACATGGTACGCCTAACCTGGAGATATTTCGATAGGTGAGATTTTCACGCATTCGTGAAAATCTTATTGTATGAGAAAGCGAAACCACGAGGGAAAGGATGCAATTTCAAAGTGAAGTCACCAAATGATCCAACCAGGGAGGGTATATTATAATCGTGACGCTAGTCACATCACATGGTGACCAATCTAATAAAAATATCAACTCTTTCCTAGCAATCGATTTACAACGGTCATATACTGTGTGAAAACTACTAAAGCCTCAAGAGACGTTCAAATGTACATCAAGGCAACATGATATTTTTAATACAACAATCCAGACCAGCGATTAGATAAAAAAGCCAGCGCGGTTTATCTAGCAGTAATCAGCAACCCTGCTAAAAGATGTTCATTTATTTCTCCCATTGAAATTTAATTTTTTTCCATCGTGCATAGCTCGTTCAAGCAAAACATGGGTCAACCGGCGACCAGCTGTAACCTTTGAAAAGCCAGTGGGATTTGGCGTTTTTACTTGCCCCAAATTTACTATTCGATCCCTTTCTTGTGGAGAGAGAAACTTAGCTGATTTCCCACATGTATCGTTCCAAGCCAATGCATAACTTGATAGTTGGCAAACCACGGGGACCAAAATCATCCATATGGATACAACCACGGTGATTAAATATTGCTAGCTCGGTGTGGCTGAATAGCAAAGTTGGATGTAGTATACTGTATTTAAGTAAAAAAGAACAACGGAACAAATCTCGGTGTGCTTTGAAAGTGGGCAAAAAAACGTGATGAGATGAACAAATGTTCGTTCCACACTCATTATACCTTGGTATTCCGTATTAAAGTTGGGAAGTTATAATGGAAAATAAACCGTCAAAGAATAGTAAGCCGAAAAGGAGCGCTATCAAAATGCCTGCAACGATACCAAAAGCCCCCCTTTTCATGAGATTTCATAATTGTCAAATTGTTGTTGTAAGTTTCAAGTCAAGGGCTGACATCCGAGCTTAATTCTCGGTATTTAGTCGCAAGACATATCTAAAGTCGAAATAGATGGAATTCATCGATAAACTTAATTCCATTCAATTGGATTATTGATAATTCTTGCAACTAAACGCGGCACGTTTGGCCACAGTATCACACCTCGAGTTGAAACATGCAGTGAGCAGTAGAACAAACAAAAAATCTCAAGAAAAGTGACCCTTATTGTTATCGATATAATCCGTCACGAAGAAACTGGACCTTAAGTTGGTGTGACGGTTTTTGCACCTCAGGGATTGATTAAGCTGTTCTGGTGGACGTCCGTGCGGCACTCATGTGTATCCAGTAATAGGTTGTTCAATAGTTACATGTATGGAAACACATTCTCTTGCCAACTGATGTTGAAGTTTGGAGTATGTGGCGTCTTGTTCCATAAAACTGGTAATGAATTCGCATTTTCAGGCAGCCAACTCCGCCTTGTGATTGCGCCAAAGTCTTCTTTTGGCGACACTTAACGTCCTCCTGTTTAGATGGGGGCGCCCTGACGGTATCGTGGCCCACTTAAAACCATTAAACTAATACCACAGTGAACCAGCGGCGTTGAAAACAGATATCTCTGACTAGGTGTTTGAAGATTTCAGTGAGCTGTTATGGGTAACGCGAAGTGTTTCCGAAACAAATCATCCCAAATGTTACAGACAATTACCTTTCATATACGGGGTCTTGATTAAGCTAAGTGTTTTACATATAACCATATATAAATATAAAATTAATAAATATAAATATACAATAATTAAATATAAGTATTACATATAGATATAAATTTATATATGTTTAAAAATATGGGTTAAATATGAGGTGAACTGTCCAAAAGACCAGACGAAATTTTCCAATCATTTTGGTCATGCGTTCACCACATGAACAAACCGTGAAAGTAAGATTCTAATGAAAGCTGTTTATCATATTTATCATGCTTGCCCAAAACCTACGCTTATTTGGATTCTTTATAAAACCTGTCGGGTTCAAAATATTTGCCCTTTTTACAGACTGTATCCCCATAACATTTTTGATTTTGTCGGTTGAGAAAAATAATCCCCGAATAGGCAATATGACATCAATCCACAGTGCCTACACCATGCGCTGTCAGACACAACCAATTGTATGTGCACTACGGCTCAACGTAATAATACGCAAGGATAAAAATCTTCTAGGTTACATTGAGACAGATAATTATTTGTCATATATGTACATACTGAATATTTGTTTAGAAAATCAGTTCACGGCATTAATGCCGATTACACTATGGCTTGTCATATCCACCGACCCATGGCCACATTTCCAAAATGCTCAAGTTATTGCAACTAAGTACCCTTAAATCAGCAAGGAACTATAAGTAGCTCGCTATTAGATGCCCAAGACTTTTATTGCGCTTGCTTGATGCACAATGGGTAGCAGCGGGTGCGTGCAAAATAGGCCTCAAACGGTTTCCACAGGCACGTTTCCAATAATCGGAACGCGGATTTCCCTCGTTGTCTTATCAACAGACTTCGACGGATTCTGTGTCACAATGAGAGAGTACATTGTTCAACAAACGTGTTCCAGTTAGAGGGATACGCTACCCGTAACAGTTTTTTAACTGTAGTGTATGTTGCGAGCAAGCGTGTTTTAAACAAGTCTGAAACTTAAAGTCAACACATTTCTCATACTTACTAATAAAGCCAATGCTCACCTAATTTTTACGAAGGTAAAAGGCAACCGCTATCAGGGCGTCTGTGCAGGAGTTCAGAAGGCAAAAGTTCGGAGGCCTTCCGAAATCTGCGAGGTATAGCACTGGGCTACGCCGACGGCATGCATTGCCCGTCAGCGTGATTTCACGTTGTTGACGGAACACTAGATGTATATAAGGACAAAACCTGACAAACATTTGACACGCAACATTCGACACGGACTCGCACACGCACGGAGCAAGGAGCCAGCCAAACTCCACAAGTCCACAGTCGAGGGACGAATACTTGTTGCAACTATGTCTGCAAAGGAAACACGTTCCGCCATCCGGGCGTTCACTAAAGGACCCTCGCAAACGCAAGGACGCCCATTTGAGTTGCTTCACATTCCGCTTTGTATTCACTTTGTATGTGTTGCGACTCCCCACTGTCAAACGTGATAAAACCTATTTTTAACTTATATACCTTCCGAGTTATATTATTGCTATCATCATCTGTGAACCCATGGTGACTGGTTACTTACTAAAATAATACTTGGCTTTCGGCAAACGTTAGGCTACAGTCTGGTGCACTGTTGGGCGCACCACCACATCTAAATCAGAAGGACGATTAGCAATGTACATCGCACTTTCGGCATTATAAAAATTTTTCCTTAAATCTTAGGAGCAAACACGATTTAGTACAATATTGTTTTGTAATTCGACAGACGGGTACACAAAATGTTAATAATTTGACTAGCGCACAACAAAAACAAACAAGGAAACTCTTGTCTGAAGGCTTTTCCCACTCAAGTTCCTGGTGCCAGAGAAGAACCCACGGACAAGAGTGCATAACTTCTTTCTTCCGAACAATTGAGGTCCTGCGAATGCGAAAGTTAAAATGATCTAGCTCATTTATATGGGACATGAAAAAGTTAGGGATATTCAACGTTTTGAACGAAAATGTTTCGCTGAGGATAGCAAACAATAACCCAGTTCTTCTGGTTGGGCGACGCAGTAGCGGGCTCCTTCTCCTTAGTTTGCGGGTCAATACAACCGTCGGTAAAACCATTGTGGGATTGAAATCCAAAAATTATTTTGATGACTGCAGTTACCGGTCGTTTCGGTTGCACCAGAGACAAGGGCACACGGGCGTTAAGTCCGCACCCATCGCCGGGATGGCAGATGGCCTCATCAGTTATCATGATACGTGCTGAGTTGCTAATGCGCTTACCTTACGTACTATTCAGAGAAATGCAAACGAAACACAGGAACGCGCTACATAATCAGGGGTTTTTATGGCGGCCTTTTTCGATCTTAATTAGGGGATAAAATTTTCGATTTGGCTGCCAGTGTTAACAAATACGGTAAAATATAAAGCTCCCTATATACATGTGGCAAAACTTGGCGTTTCACCTCAGGTGCCAATGATTATTTTCCCTCCGGAGAGAGAAAACAGGAGTTATATAGGCGCAACATCTACGCCTCGCCCGAATAATAAGAACCATGCACTTATGAGCTCATGGAAGAACACTGGTTTTCCCATCTGTCTGAATCAGTGTGCTATATGCAAAAAAGCTTCCAATTGTCCGGCAGTCATAGGTTACGCCTTGTAACGCATTCACACCGAGTCTACACTCATGTGATTTCTGTGCATCTTGTTTTAAATGGCTGCCACAGTCGTGAAGCGCTGGGAAAAGTCCCGTGGACCCCCAAGAAACACTCCCAAGAACCACTGAGTATTCAGGACATTCAAATCACATCCTGTCATGTCAAATTTGTGCAATCCGGATGCAACAGTATTTACGATCCAGAATTTTATCAGGGGGCGACATAACCTGACTGAATGGCCGTCAAGACAAAAGGCCAAATAGGGGGCTCAAAATATCACGATTTTCGCCAATAGCCTGGTCATCGATCTTGATTCGGTGAAGATGGGGCACATTCGGTGGCAGGTAACTGCATTTCATAAGATGCCGGTCACCTTTTTCAATTAAACGCGTACTGAGACATTCAAAAGAGAATATCAGTGTAGGCCGTTCCAGAGACACTTCGATGGACTGATTGCTGGCATAGTTTGCATTATTTCCTGGAACGTCGTGTAATCTGGTTTTGTTCTGCCAGTGATTTCTTGCATCATGAGGCGGACGCTGAGCGCCAAACTTCACAAGATAATACACACGGTGCGTCAAGTTAAGCGACATACTTCGGCGGATAGCCTAATAGCCCGGTATCCGAAAAAATGAAATGGGTTTCGCGATGGTGTGTAAAGGTTTCAACTAGTTAAACGAGTCACGAAATGATCATTTCCGTTGACAACAAGCGGAAATATATATTCCGTAATGACGAGAGGTAGCATCGGCCGTTGGGTCAATGACAAGCCTACAAACTCAGTTGATTGCTGATGCAGTCGGTGGTAAGAAGGTCTAACGTTCGCGGCAGAAGTAGAAAGTGAGCATCCTTATACATGTATAAACATATATGCTACTGATGGGTTAAGTGGGTAGTACGTGTCCATCTCGAGTTAGCGACCCGCGGATTATCGAATGTGATGTTTAATACAGAGCATGTGAAACGGCCTGGCAGTGTTCTTTTACATTTTTGTGATAGTAAACGCTTATTTTTAACGATAAAGTATAAACGCGTGAGAATATTTACATTCTCGAAAACGTTGCGCACAATAGAAGTATGGTTTCCGCACGAACAGACTGAAGGAACTCTTCTGTTAACAAATGGCTTCTAAGCGGAATGCTTCTCTAGCTAGTGGTACGGAAGTCTTCAAATATACGTTTTTAACCCCACAAACAATTTTGAGCTGATGATGTTTGCGTAGCCTTGATTTTGTTTTATCCAACGAAGAAAGTTTTGCTGGATACGCTACACTGAATCACGTCTTCTTAGGTAAAGGCCGCGTTATTGAGGATGGTTTTATGAACTTGCGACTTCATTATGCATAAACATAGTTGCTTCACCAAACGCCCAGGAAAAATCGGTATTTGTGGTGCCTAACTCAATCAGAAATGATCCATATCCTTCAGAAAACCCCTAGGATGTCCAAATATATTTTGCTATTTCTGTGTCGACGTAGAGATAACGTGCCTTCGGAGCTTTGACAGCCTGAAGCCGGAAACTGTAATGCAAATACGCCGCAAAGTTTCACATAGGCTGCATAAGCTACGTGCTCCCGTCAGCTGACAGCAAACGAGCTGTGGCTTCCGGGCATTCCTCTCTAGTATATGTGTTTGACGTAGACAGTTATATGTATTCGGATTAGATTCTCACCGTAACACCCTACCTTCTTTCATTCGAACAGCATAAGCTTCAGAGTTTGGCAGAGCGCCGGTTTTTTGCTTGTAAAGTCGTTCAGCCTCTTTCAGCAACATAGTGAGTGCAAAAATTCGCGCCGCCCAATAGCTATTTTGCCATCAATACATGAAATTTGTCATTATTATGCGAACAAAGGACGTTTAACAAAAGGCCATATGTGTGCGCCATCAAGGGCGTCTGGTGATACCACATTGGTTGACGCGTGGTTTGAAGCAGATTTTCAAAATGAGAACACGTGCATCCTCACACAAATGCGCGCGGATCGACAACAGAAATTTATAATCATAAGCTTCGAGACATTTCGAACCCAGTGAACAACCTCGAGTGTTTTCAACTTATACCGTGCCGTTGAACCTTTCTCGAGGCGCCACATGTAACATATATTCTTGGCAGCTGAAGCGAAGATCACAGGCCTAATATAGATATCTTGGCACCCGTCGCATATGTCACATTTATGTGAAATTTTGCTATATCGGAATGATGTGCCCAGGTCAATATTAACCGACCAGAACGCCAGCGTATTTTTTAGCAGGTTCACCGAATTAGAAAGCCTCCGGTAGTGTATGCATAAAAACATTGTTGAAAAAATATTCTAATTATGATAATGCGATTTCACGAAAAAATCGGAAAACCTGTCCATTTGTCACGTGTATGCTCGGATTTGCAGGCACCGGCCGGTGTTATAAGAACGCAGTTGTATGTGAGCGCAACGTCGGTGTAGTTGGCATACTCTGCGAGCACTCAAAATTATGCGTGATATTAAAAGTTCTTTTATTCCTTAATTTTCATTGGAAATCGCAAAGCAACACTATTCCAAATAGAAGGGTATTCCTAAAATAATCATGATTTCTGCGTGATTTCAGTAGATCTGACGCATTTTCAAATGTGCGATGATGCACAGCGCGCCAACTTCCATGCCTCGCATTGATCGCCACATAGCACCTCGCTGATCTGGAATAGTGGATGTGTTTTAAAGAAGCGCTATTAGTTGCCTTATGCTCCATCCCCGGAAGTCATTTGGATGATTTCCCCCATAATATAAAGATTGCATCAAAACGGAAAGCTAAATTCACCAGAATTAAAATGCGGTATAAACAAAACCTACTAAGATAACTTGCATATGTGGTTCATGATGTGACGTGTTTGTGGTGCGGCTACCGCTATAACTCAAGAACACAGTTTTATTTGAGCGCAACGTCATTGTAATTGGCATACTGTGGGAGGAGAATTTTTCTCCTGTTATTATGCTAGATCTTTATCTAGTTGATGGAACTGTCAATTTTAATGTAAGTAACTAGACGAGCGCTTATTCGGGCGCTCAGTATTCCGACACATTTTCAGAGTATCCGAATACATATGCTGGAACGATTTGGCACGATAAATCCAAAAGCCTCCCCGTCCAGCAACTTATCAAAGCTGCTCAAAGACAATAGCAAATAATGATCATACCAGCGGTCCCGTATTCGTCGCTGCGAAATGCACAATGCATGAGTTTTGCGGCTACTTTCATTTCCATTTTCATCAAAATATTTGGCACGAAGCTTGCAACCTGCCTGTTTCACAGCGCTAAGAACGGTCGTGCCGCATACACTATCCAATGATAGGACGACCGTTTAGTATTCTTGAAACCTATTTTGCGTCCAAGAATGAGCATCCCAGTAGAGCATTCCGAACAAAATTTAACTTGACCAAAATGGGTGACAATTTCGTCATTGCTGAATGTACAGTGGTGGCGGATAGCTTGATCAAACAGAGGTGATGATTAATTACCGCCTTGAAAAGACTTGGAATTTTCAGGTCGTCCATGATTACTTTGCATTTGGTATAATAATGAAGTGCTCAGTTCAACAGCATCTATATTTGCAGAACTTGAGAATTTATGGGCACTTTTTTAGAAAAGGTGAGCTACCGTTCAGTTGCTCTTTCTTTACGCGGGTGTGCTCAGGTACTTTGTCAGACCTCCAAACGTTGACAATTTGGTGCGAGACACTACGAAGATCCAAAGTTTCTCCAGCTCATTGGGAAGCAAACAAAACCTCGTTACGCGGTAAGTTGCATTACCTTTAAATTGCGGAGTGCGCATGCCCGGAATTAACGAAATATAACTGACATGCTTTGATCACACAGCTCAATAGATAATCAAGCGAAAAATCGCCAGTAGCATCAGTAGTTTCTTCGGAGAATTCACACTTTGAGCAAATGGTTGTAATATCCGGCTTAATAATAAAGCATTTGTAACAATCCCCCGCAAAAATCGCTTTTACGTTGATGGCAGACATGTTATCATTTTTCACAGTGAGCAGTTTTGCACGAAACGTGAAGAATGCGAGTTGCCGACACTGCAGATTGTTGACAACCAGCGTGCAAAAAACGAATTATCTTTTGTTGAAAGTAGGCCACAATAAATTCAGTTTCAAAAAAATTATTCAAATGTGCCCTGTTTTAACTGATGTATTATGGCAGAGGCTCAAACGACTGACCAATGTTTCACCTAGTGAAGCAGGAAAGATCTAGTGTTCAGCAGCTCAATTGTCAGAAACCCTCCTTTGCCTTAGTTCCCAAGTAATTATTCAGAAACGGAAGACCGTCTTGTTGTCCACAGATCACGGGAGTTCGCAGGATTGCATCATGCCACGTGTCGTTTCAAATACACCGTTAAATTTACAGTTTTTCGGTTAAATAACAAAATGAAAAACCCACCTCTGATGCGTGAATAAATAATTTCATTTGGTAGAGTACCCAATTTAAAAAAGAACACAATGTTCCCTTTTCCAAAATGCACCTAATTTAAATAAGTAGAACTGTGTTATGCACTGGATATCTTTGCGAGCAATATTTACTCCAATTCTTTAAATACTTTAAAGGAAAGGGACATACGATTTCGCATACTGACTACACCCTGGTTGCGAAAATGCCAGACATTTAAGCGTGTTTTACCGTTATATATTTCTGCAAAAAGCGTTGGAGTCATCGAAGGTTAACGTAAATACGGTGGAATATATTTTATTGGGACCAGAATGAGTGAATGATTCCCATATTGGGTGGAACATTTCCCGAGCGGCTTTCTTCGCCTTGATGTTCATGGCCATTGGGCGAAATATTATCGGGGTTGACTCATTTGTTACCTTTATTTCGGACTCGCTTATTTAGCAGCATTTTGCAGGAATTTACAATTTTTAGGAGAGATAAAAACCCAGATTAACTTTAAGGGGGAAGCTAAAGAAACTGGTCTCAATAATAGTGGTAATGTATGAATGACCGTTTGGCATAGGTTTACTTTGATACACTTCAACCGTAATATACAAGTTGTATGCAGTCAACCAGATGCGATCAATATTTTCACACTTCAGGGTCATCCAAAACACCATAAAATGGAGAGAACCAAACGACAATTCCGTAGTTTTTTCAGATTTCAGAGCAAGAGTAACCATGACGATTTGCATTATGCTTATTCCACTGGCCTTCCGTAAGTCATGAATCCGTTGGCAGAACAAATTGTGTGCATATTTTGACGCTACTTATATGTGGCATCTATTTTCGTTTTTGTGGAAAGCGTGATGACAAGGAGTATGCCACCATATGAATCCTGTATGCGTAAGTAGTACCAATCATTCCACGTGTATTGCTCATGTTTGTAACTCACCACCACCCTGTGAACTCCGGCTGAACAAGGATGTCACAATTTCAGCAGAAATATGATTGCAAGCCATCCGTTATTTGAGTCCACGGTGCTGGAATGCTTCCTAATATCAAATACCTCACGCGTCGCCAATCACATTTATGACTGTTTTACCAAAAGTAGAAAGATGGAACTTCCGATAACCATGGGTTATCGTGTCACAATGGAATAATTGTTTTTAGTACGTCCATACTGATGAATTGAAATCGCTGAAGCCTAGAAGCAAGTTGTTGATTGTTGATGGGTATCGAGCATATGATCTTGGGTCATACAGGGATTCTTTAATTCCCCAGGTAACTAAAGTGTCCCAGGTAACTAAGGCGCGGAAATAAACGCGAATCCAAGTAAACTATTACACTCAAAGCCTAATGCACGCTTGTATAAACAGCTGCACCCGGAAATCACTGCTTGTTTCAAAAGATGCACCTTTTCTGATCTATTTTCCATCAAAGCCATAATGACCCTTATAGCTATAGTTTACAAAACCACCATCGTTGGATTTCCGTAAACTGATTTGTGAAGCGCCTTCAGGGGTACACTGGACATTATTTTTGGTGAGTGCCACCAGTTAAAGTCTGTAAAGTTCTGGTAAAAGTCGCTGTATGCGCCTTTGTGGGCCAAGACGTATGAATTCTATTGTATGTGAAGGAATCCACTTTTCTGAAGTGAGAACATAGGACCAATTTTCTGGCGGACGTATCCCTATTGCGTTCAAGTTCATTCAACTCTCGTGCTAATTACGCTGTTGCATTAGCCATGCGGTCTGTAAGAGCTCAGTCGGCTGCGCGTTCGGCCCTCATTAGAGTACTTGATGAATATGTAATTATCACGCGAATGGGTTCGTTTTACTCCTCAACACCGATGCGGAAACCTGGGATTTTGTTATTCAGAGGCCTGCGGGGAAGCTCGGCAAGTGACAAATGGTGAGTTTTAGCAATCTAAATATTGGAAAAAAGTGACGATATAATTTGCTGAATGAAAAATAGGCAAATCTATAAGCCTCGCTACGTACGTTTTGGCCAACTGGTTTCATTCTACCAACCATTCATTTAGCAAGTGGTTATAAACGGTAACCGACGACCAATATATGAGCCACCGTTTATGCTGATTTCGCGATATAGAAACACGGCAAGTATGACTCAGCTACATCAGTGAACCCAATACACATAAACTATTTGCTGGCAAGATCAACAGAATGTTGAAGATGGTCAAATTTTGGAGCCAACCTTCTTCAATGTGTATAACCGAGTGGATGGTATGCATTTACCCTCACACAGCGACGCAATTTATTTGAGAGATGTTTTGGAAAACCAAAAGAGAGAGTTAAAATTCGAAATTCGGGATTGCATTTAGGATTGAAATTTATGGGGAAAAATTTTACTCAACCTACATGTTACAATAAAGGACACGCTTGTCTATTCATACAGACAATTGCTGAATTGTTTTCGGTTTGCAGTTTTGGAAATTGGCCAAATAGATGTGTGTCGGGGTAAGATGGTGTCCTCAGTTGCTGTAATTTTTGCTGATGTCAATGGTACATATTCTATGGTCTTTGATGCTCACCTGGTTGGACTTATGTTGACTTCGTTGCAATGTTCGGTAATTAACACAACAAATGGAAGTGTACTATTCGTTTGCAGTCAGTGAAAAACACAAGGACTACAGTGAAACGCTGATGTTACAGAGTCATGTGCGTGATCATCAAGTTTATTCAAAACAACTGCACATTTATACAAACGCCAAAAACTTGTTCACAGCCATATGATATTTCACATTTTTAGATAAGTGCAACAGTGAAGAAATGAGTCGTTGCATAGGTGCGTAAAATCCCTGAATCTTAAGTGATTACTTGGGAGACAATTCAATTTGCACTTTCTTGCATACAAGAGAACTCAGAATTTTCGAAATTGGCGGTATTCCTCTCTCACCTAATTAAGCGTATTTTCTGCCGGTAGCGGGCGTTCGTTGTTTTACGCGTTCATATTGAAAAAAACGCCATCAATGAAATAAGATTAACAGAGCTATCAAAGTGTCTAATGTAAACCTTTTCTATGACGATTTGGCTGCCCATTAGCTAGAAACACATTTAAAAATTTGCCTTTCGCAATGTCTTCAGCAAAGAACCCACGCAATGCAGATGAACACAGTAGGTTTTCGCGGGAAACCTTGAATTTTGCAATAGGTTCAATCCACCTAGAATCCCGACGTTTATTTATTTCCTACATCTGAACATAAAAAGCTCTTAGCAAATGTCGGTAGCTGAGAGATAATTTTATGAGTGTTTTATTTAAATTGATGAAACCTGGTCACCGCGCGCGGTAACGTATTACGTGGAGAGTCAGGCGAATCTTAGCACCAGTCACTACCTGCAAATTCCAACGTGTAAAACCAATAATTCTTCTTGATGGTTTATCTAGGTGTTAGTTTGTAAGAACGAACCTGGTCTTATTTGGCCAAGTGAATCTGGAAGCCGCTCAAAACCACCAGTAAATGTGTTCCGATGAACGCAGATGGGATTTATAGAGGGATACTTCCGACTTTCCCATACCACATCGCCTTCAATAGCAATACCCTGCACAACAGTTTTTGTCCATAAATCTACGGAACGTTTTTGAGTAGTCATCGGATATCCCTAGTTTGACGCTGCTGGATGCAATATTTAGGGAACTTCTACGCACTTGGGCAAAAATGAAGATGTGGTTACTCCGTGACAATTTTGATGGTCGCTTAACTTCACTATTATATTTCAGAACTATGCCGTGGAATCACCACCCCACCATGTGAGGCATATTGCGATTTTGTCCACTAACTACGGGTTTATCTGCATCTCAGAAGAGTCAGTCGACCATGATTCCGTAAAACGTAGTGGAATATCATCCTAAATCTGTCTCGAAATCTGAAATGCTCTAACACTTGTGATGAAAAGTTGAGTTCTTTTTACCCGGCTATAGATAATGATGGAGGATTAACCATTTGTCTTCCCCTATCTAGCAAACTAAACGAACGTACTGGTTTCTTTACTTTCGGTGCAAACTTTCGGTGCAAAATAAAATAAACCGTCGGAGGAATTCTGTGCCTTATTTAAATCGGGCGGGAAAAAATTGCATAATAAACCGAAGTTAATTTGACAAAACCCTGAGAACTACGAGCCATTGGCTTGGCGGATGCGTATTTGTAACCGTTATATGAACCGCGCTGAATTTTTTAAACCATGGACTCGAGTGCATAGAAAAATACCATAGAAAAAAGTGGGTGGCGAACCGAAGTTAATTTGAAAAAACCCTGAGAACTACAAGGCATCAGCTTGGTGGATGTGTACTTGTAAACGTTACATCAACCGCGCTGAATTTTTTTAAACCATGGACTCGAGTGCATAGAAAAATACTATAGAAAAAAGTGGGTGGCTCTTTTGATTCATCTAGTGTTAATTCGCTCATGGCTTAAAAAATTGTTGACACGCAATGCCGGTGTTTTCTCCCGAAGAAACATCCTTTTTGACAAAATGACACACTCGGTGTTGACGTTTTTTACTTGGCTTACGCTGCACCGATCGTTAGCCCCGACGCTACTCAGATGCAAGGAATTAATGGAGGAATTGTGCTCAACGGTTCGACGAGGGTCGAACATCCGAACTGCCACAAATATTTTACACCGGTTTTCCCCGGATATCGTAACAATGCCACTGGGTTTCATGCAGTAGGACCATACCCCCTCTATGCAGTCCGCAGAAGTTAGATTGCGGCCTTCATGAGCTTCATTTCATCAGGGATTACACGGGTTGAAAAGAATAAGCGAATTAAATTTTATTCGGATTTGAAATGTCGCGCCCTGTTGAAAAGTTCATGTACGCGATGTTGTCCCCCTAAATAAGACTGCATTTCGCCAGTAATGCACCACCAATTGCCTTCAGCTACTTTCCTTACATTGCAATGGCTCATTGCTGAGATGATAAGCGCTATTCCATTAGATGCGGAAGAGTGCCCATTAATAGCAACTTTGAAGCAGATGCTTTGTGCTTCCGCGTCTGTCATTGGTCACGCGTTCAATCGTTGTAATTACTGAAGTGCGGCGGTTGACCGAAATAGACACTGGAGCTCCAGTTTCGAGACTTTTTATTGTTATGTCCATTGTAATTGTTCAACTTTTATGCCGCTTAACAAAAGCATCCAATCGGCAGCCGCTTAGCACTTCCAGATATGTTTGTTTCTATGATGTTATTGTACCAAAATAGCTCCAAAAGGTCAAACTGTTTGACAACCAGTTCCAACGAAACCGTTTCAAGGCGTGTCACACAAAATTTCTGGAGTTAAACCTGAGCCACAACGTAGGGCGGCGTCTAAATAGATATGACCCAATAGGAACGATAAGTTCCGTCTAGCGCGTCGCTCGGGTTCAGTGTAAAATACTCGAGGCATGTGCGCATAAATAATATGCCCAGTGGAATGATTAAAAACAAAATCTAGACTTTGAATTCCCAGGGTACTTATGCTTGCTTACCTTCGACAAACGAATGGCGGCATGTTTTCTCATTCATACGATGAAAATGCTTTGGTTGGATTATACACGGGAGTGTCGCATATTTGATATTGTTTAAACAGAAGACCTTTTCGGACAGCGCATAATCCGTGTTGGAGGTTGCAAGGGAAACGGTTGTGAAGGCATTCGTTTTCACTTTCCCAGCAAATAAAAAATAACTCCGCCAAAACCGTACAAGGGACACAAACGGCAATCAGCGCTGGATGCTACTTGACAAAGGTTCAGGGTGTTCATTTTTTGGATTTGCCTCGCGTCCAACGATGAGCGACTCATCGTAGATTTGAAAACATTGGAGAAAAATAAAATACCGTTTATTAATCTTCGTTTCGACGGATCATTTACATTGGTGAAATACTTGATTATTGAACGCACGACAAATTTGCCCATGCAATGTATGCAACCGCAAGTTTCAAGCGGCTTCCGAAAACATTTTATCATACTATCCATCAACACCCATTTATTCTTGGCGTTTGAAACGCTTGAAAAACAGGCAGCGATAAGCGGGGCCTTGTGCATAAAACCTCTAAAATAAGCAGCGATTCGTTGGAATTCGGCCTAAAGCAGAAATATTCTACTTAAATACTGAAGTGACAACGACGCAGCGTTACCCATTTTACCCCAGTATATCGAACGCAAATTCTTGGCTCTAGAGCGACTGTCGATGGTGATCGAATTTGTGATCATATGTGATTTGAAACAAAATACACTTTTCCGGGAAGCCGGTAGCAGGCAGCCGATGCCGCCGAAACCAGTTGTTTTTTAACCCACCCAACTAGTGGACGTTGCGTCACTCAACATTGCAACCCAATGTATGAATGTGGTTCATGCAGCAAATGACCTTCAGTATTCAAAAGTAAAATTGTTCAGGATTGTGAAATATTAGGTATTGGATTAGTTGAGATTTGTTGAAATATAGTTCTTAAAAACTTCGCATCCATTGCTATGAAATGTTCCAGGCTTAACATCGCTCAGCTTAGATTGGTTAACCATTTTGACTTGTGTGGATTGGGTTCTACAAGAATCGTCACAATAACGCGCATCACTTAAAAGGCCAAGGCGTATGTTGTTGCAACCACTATGTGACCAATACGACTGGTATCTTATTTCTCTAAGAAATGTAAAACTTCATGAATATTGCAAGATATTCTGTGAGCAAATATTCATCAACTAGCCATCATGGTATTTGCGCGAAAAACCGCTTGACGCGCGATCATACTTTGAGTATAATATAGAGCATATCAAAATCAACTTCGTTTTGTTTGCCCATCGGCTTGTTCATTCGCAATGTGAGCCAATCACCCTAGATGGGCCTGCGCCAGCTGACGATGGGGACGTCAGCCGTGGTGTTGCCGATTAAATCGGCCATCCAGTTTGTTGGTGAACAAAAAATTATCGGTTCCGCGTGCCCAAAGTTCTGGAATCTTGTAAAACCTTGCTAAATGTTTCTTGCGTATGCATGGAGCATATAAACTTTGTCAGTCCTGCGGTATTTCACAGGCGTAGAACAAAATTCTCAAAGCTGAGCTTTCACGATACTAAACCATTGATGATTTCATTCAACCAAAATTGCCCGAGGTACTCAGCACGCTGACTTCAAGATAAATAGATGACTACCATAAAGCTTACTTTACATGTTATCATTATTATTATACATAAATGCATTCGATTTTAATTGTATTGCGCAATACCATGTGCAATTTGCCGCAGCTAAAGTTCTGAGTGCTCACAAATATACACGCCTCAATGTGTTGCTTGCAACATATTCGATGGGTAATAATATCCTAGGAAGTTTGGCTGTAAGAATAGGTACTTCGAGGAGAATTGGCCAAATAATCGTCAGCTTATCTGGGCCAGTGCTACTGTGAGGCAGTTGGTTGATGTAACTGGAAAGCAAAGTAACAGTAATGATGAGGAACGGCCAAAAACAGCCACGAACGACACCACAGACAGCAAATATAACACTTTCGCTTGACTCATTGGGTATAACTATTATTTTAGCATGCCATGTTTTCTGACAAATTTGGTAACGCCCAAATTAACAAGAATTTTGGGAACAGTGGACTAGAGCGTCAACTGCTGTAAAAAATATCTCGTAGCATTCGTCAAAGGACAAGTTTTACCAGGTGCATTGGAATATCGAACAATTTAAATAATTCTGCTCTATCACATTTAAAACGGCTACTAAGAGATTAGATGGGGTCGAGCCCTAGCCTAAATGATTGCGGCTGAGGCACCTGAAATAGGGAACACTGTTGCTCTATGAACAATCGCGTCAGTAACTGTGGTGTCGCAAAAGCTAACTTTTGATCAGTGTTTGGGAGGCAAGATTAGTATCCGCAAAACTCTAACGCCTGTGGACCTCGCGGGACATTAGAACATCCGGCAAGTGCGTAGCTTACAGTGCTATATGGATAAGAAATTTGGCCCCAGCTGGCCAATGATGTTGAACACCTCTAGCATTTGACCATTACTGTCATCAGAACAGTGTTGGCGTATGATAGAAACACCGGCTAAACAGTCTTGAAATTCGCTTAGGGCTATTTGGAGGAATTAAGCCAACAACAATAGACGAAATAATTGCACCGCAAAGGTTGCGTTTCCATGGTGAAGTCATGTCCTTTGCTAGCTGAATGATTTCTTATAAGGGTTCCTTTTTCCGATTCACTCAAACCAGAGGTTGAACTATGTCTTTACGCGACAGGATGAAAGTTACTGGCAGCAAACTCCACTGTCCTGGTGGGAACAGAACAATAGAATATATTGTTGGTTAGAGAAATTGCCAGACATGGCACAGTCATCCCCCAAAATCTCCACGCCTTTACTCCTTGTCTTCAATAGATGGCAAAGGTGCAAATCCATTTTATTATTGGTCATTGGTTCTGATATATTTTTATTAGCTACAATCTCTACCAAACCATTTGTGGATAGAAACTTGGTAGCCCAAACCACCGTGTGACAAGTCTGCGGTTCCTACATCCGATAACATTGATGAAGGTGATGGATAGGGTAGAAATTAGAAGTAGATACATGCATCCAATTCTCGTAACAAACCAACATATGAATAATAATATTTTTTGGAGCAAAGCATGCATAAGTTTTAGCATGGTACTGAGAATGACCACGGTAAGTAGTATCGTATTATTGCTTGCACTTCGGAACAGCCTAGTAGCAGTTTGCCCAATTAACGAATGCGATCACGGATCACAGTAGCAGACTAATAATTAAATCTTGATATACATTCAGCAAAAATTTAGGCACCTTAACCTATGACATTCTTTGAATGGCACAAGATGATGAACCCATGTTCTCATAACTATTATTTTATTTCATTGTAGTAAGCGCGACTTGTGGTAGCATTACAAGCACATTCCCGTACGGTGTTCTGCATTCACTCATTCCCGTAGACTGAATGCAACAAACAGTTTGAATAATTTTTTGGGAAAAATTGTGAAAAAATTTATAAATATAAGTATGAAATAAAGTATCAAGAAAGTAACTTCAAGCAGATGTGCCGTTCTGATGTATTCAAAGTAAACGGCAGAATAAATTTTGCTGGCATATTCAATTGAGAAGGGTGTCAGGCTGGGGGCCAAACCATCCTTAGAAAACGTCAACTCAAAACGGTGGGATCATAAATGCCTCATTAATTGCATTTAGGTTTGCTTTGATTCTGTAAATAACCGTAAGTTCCTACTTAAAATAGCAAATACATGCAATTGCTGACAAACAATAAATGCATACAATGAATTCGATAACTGTAATATTCGTAGACAAGTATCTTCAAAGTTAGCTGAGCCAAAGCCTATTTAGCTGAAAAGCTCATACTGGTCTCAGAGAACGTGATGAAAAATTTTGTATTTTTGGCCACTATACGCCATTTGCATTCTGATGTACATCTAAGGTGAACAAAATTTACGGCCTGGCTGAGTTATCTTGAAATTAACAGGAAGATTTCCTGAATCGTAATCATTTTTCATTTTTGTTACAAATTAAATATCCTATTACCAAACATCATGCTTTAACCTTGCGGTGGTTATAATTTCCTGATTTCGCTAATGCCAGATATATAGGAAACAATGAAAGGAAATATGGTGCTGACGGTGTGGATTTGCCAGCACCAACATTACAGTCGAACATGCGAGGAAAATCTCGTTCAAAATTTCATTTATGTTTGCTAGTTTATAATTACCATCCGGTAGGAAGCATGCGCAGTCATGCGGATGTTGGTAGCACGTGCAATGTTTGCGCTTCGATACCGCAGGTGTTAGATTTGATGTAAGCTGTAGGTTTGTTCATACGAGTCGCTTTGCTCTTGTTTGACAGTATTTGTATGCTGCCTAATCGGCATCTAAGCCTGGAGTTACCTAAACCCCTTTCAAAATTCAGAAAACTCGTTATACACTTTGTCAGAACTACTTCATGAAAAACACGCCCCAGATATCCTTCCATAAGCTGTGTCAAATTGACGCCATTTCGAACACCTTATTCACCTATATTTCTTGTAATTTGCACGAGGATATACAGAACAATGTAGATGTGTTTTATGGACGATTCAGACCTTCACACGACTTGGTTTTATCCGGTGTTTTGGATGGGGTTTCGAGCACCGCTGTAAAACAGGCAGAGTCCCTTCATCACATTCATTGCACTACATTTTAGACATCAAAAGCAATTTTACCCGCGTTTTCTAACAAACAAGTTATACGAACTGTTAGGTTTGAAGGATTTAATACTTTGCGTCAAACAAATAAACTTTTCTGGAACGGGCGCGCCAGACATTTTATAAAAACTACTATTGTTTCGGCTCTTCGGTTAGAAGTTCTAGCTTGCGCAAACGTGACAAACGCATCAAAATAACAACAAGTGCAACAAAAAGTAAGTCTTTGCCAGAATTCTTCCAGAAAGCTTTTATTTTTATCATTTTAAGGTGCTAGTGGCATTTATTGTGTATCTCAAAAATTCTTTGGGTCTAATCCTTGTTGTAGGCCTACTCTGGCAGAATCTTCCGCCACACGATTTGTGCGCACTAAGCGAGCCCCCTAATTTACAGGCAATGAGAACCTTTCTGACCACATGGTGCCTTGCCTCCGCATGTCACGCACTGGGTCGCTGAATGGGACTATTCTGTGTTATAATTAAAATTCCATCTGAATTTCAAATACCTTTTCATATAATGGTCTCGTTGCGCCTGATGTCTCCTGCAAAAACCATTCACAATGCTAATATCAAATGATAGTACTGTGTGTGGAATCTTGCCGGAAAAAAATACATCGAATGTCCATTAAATGTGACACATGCCGAATTGATTTTTTTTGTACAAATCCGACAAATTCAGCCGAATTATGATTTAAAATAACTTCTTCATTTTGTCAACACAAAAACTGACATTTCTGGCCCAAGAACATCCACAACTGGTTCAAACGATTAAGGTAAAAACATCGGTTTTGGGAACTTCTGAAATAATTCCTTATAATTAACATCACTTGGTTGCAAACTTCTTGTTTTCGGTTGGAGATTCAAGGATTATCCGCAACCCGAACATAAGCTCCGGCCGCACAAATGAACAACAAGCTTATGGGAAATGTTTGGTAATTGATTCTTACTTAGTGGAGTATGAAGTTCTCGGCACACTGCTGAAAAGTACGCATACACGAGCATGAAAGAGTATCCTAAGTTTTAGGATAGTTAATTTTTCTCAATTATCTTATTGGTTGAATTCAATGAATTCAATTCAATTCAGTTCAAGCTAGACACAAGTTAGGTCACGAAAGACGGTAATATTTGTGGATGTGGACATACACCAAGGTCATCCATTCTAAATCCCCCTTATTTCAACGCGTTTACTTAAGTCATATCGCTCATTCATCTTTTGCCTAGCAATTTGAGATCTCTGCATGAATTTTCTTATATGAAAATGTTGAAACCATTATCATCAATGCAACGTTTACGTGGTAAATTTTTCCAATCTAATCACAGTGACAGTGCTTCTTTCCTGACCATGTAACTGTATGAATCAAAATGCCGCGCGAAGACTGAGCATCAACACCGAACGTAAGCAAGCAGCGAACCATGTAGCACGATGTTCATTTGAATGGCTGGGCTGGTAACACAACGATGAACGCAAATAATGGCCACAGATCACGACTAACATAAGGGATAAAGGTGTAGGAATCTTGAAGTCAAAACAGCAACCATTTTGCCCGTGATAGTTATCACGTCTAACCTTTACGACACTCATAATCTACTCTATTGTGCAAAACGTGTATTCTTATTTGTCATTTTTTCTCTTTGTAGGGGAATAAAACTATTCAATTATGGTATCTGCCGAGTAAATGCGCATTGAATTCGGAGTTTGTTTCCGTCGCATTGAACGGTTCAAGTTAGCGAATTTGTCCAGGGAGTGACCTTGAGTATTTTACATGCAAATAAACGGAATCTATTTACCATCAGCTAGAACACTCGTGTTCCAAACATCAAAGCTACTTTAAATGTTGGTTTAGGAAACATGTGACATTATACTGAACACCGGTTGACGTGGTCCTAATTTTACAAAGTGGAACAAAACAGGCGTCTGCCAATCACGCCGTCAAGTCTTCTGAGACGCGATCCGAAATTTTATATTTTACCACCAGAATTCTTCAGTGAAATATGTGACCCTGTACTCCGGTAATTTTCTTAAGTAAGATCATGCCCTTAGGCCGATTATCTGGCTTTTATTTGTTTTAAAAATTTGTATAAGTGCTTGATACTTTTCCTGGCAAAACATTATTAACGGTAGAATGCATTCGTATTTTCATCCTTTACCGACAATAAGAAATCAAAGCCTCATTGACAAGGGATTAACTGTGTTCCAGTGAATTACGGCCACGTTTGTATCAAACTGATTTAGGTAACATTTGCTGGCCTTCAAATGCTTTAAAAATGTTCGTTCATTACATACCATATGTCGAGTTTAATTTATTTGCTTTACCTGAAATGGATGAGGCGCGTTCATGATGTTATGTTGCAGGTTACTCAATGTAATACGTGGCATCAGATGGTAAGGGTTCTAAAACCCTCATGGCTGATCCGCTTTCAAGTGGATCCTAAACTTAAGGGAAAATAAAGACGGAAAAGTGTATTATCGGGGACCATATGATATGTCTTCGAATTGCAGCCTACATGCAGATAATCACGCTTCCACTGACTCCTTATTGATACGAATTTACGTGAACTTCTGCAGCAGATTTATTTTAACCGGTGTATCCCGCCTCACGGGTTTTGTTGTTGCTTAGCATGGTGCTTCATCTTCTTATCTGGAGCATCCATTAAGCCTGAATTACGGTTCGACCACCCACCATGTTTCCGAATCAATTCAGAAGATAACACGCTCTTAGGCATCAGTGACAGTTTAGCTAGCGAAGATTTGCAGCTGCAAGCAAAGTAACGAGACTGCAAATGGAATAGACTCAATATATTTCAATGGCTATTTGATGGCGCAACGCGCAATATTTTGCACACTGGTATGTCCGATTAATCGGCTGTCGGCATGCGGTGACTAATCGGTGTTATAGTTAATTGTCTTTAACAATCAGCCGCACAGATCTGATCGAAGCTTAGCACTTGGTTCGAGCGATTTGATCGGTGTGCCATTGTAAGCTGATCTATACTGACAGCGTACAATGACACGCAAAAGTCGGTGGTTGAATTAGGGTTCTTATATGTTGACGCAACAGAATAACATAATACCAGTCCCGATTGTTCAGTAGTGGAATATGTTCCGTATATGATATATAAGCTATTCATTCAGAAAAACGTATCTTGTCCCATATGCGCACTTTTTGTTTTACACACGTTTTTGTCGACAGCAGCGTTCGTTGCACGATCTGGTGGCATGTTGGGCAGAGTGGATCACAATTTGAGTCACGATACGACGAAAAGCAAAAGGCTTATTCCATAGTACTTTGAAATTTGTTTGACCAACTGCAAGACTACCAAAAGAATACTCTTGCAATGAACACTAATACCAGAGACATAATCTGAGACCTTTTTTTTCACCGACGTCTGTTAACTGCGTGACGTAATAATTTGTTTCCCTATTCCCCAGGCTAGTTCCGTGACTGCCTAGGCTTCAAGAGTGAACCGTTCTATTTTGTGCAAAGTTGACCCTACCCGAACCACTTGTTGTTTAAATTTTGTCCCACTTTGAACTGAACAACAATTTTCCCGCTCATTTTGTCCGATAGCACGCTGCCCTTCGTGTGCCATCCTGTGTTGCTAATTGCCCACAAGCCATAAGCCTTTCCTTACTTCTCCTCACAATTTACTGTTAATTTCCTATAGAACCACGGTCAAACTATCTGTACTGTCTGCCCAAGTCCAATTTAATATATTGTTCACTGTCCAATTGCGACTACTGAACAAACGCAGGTGAAGTTAATAGAATTCTGTTTCGCCGCAATTATTACTGTCCGTCGGTTGGTAAATTAGGCTACACGTTACCTGTAAGATGGAAAACCTTGAACGTGAGTTTAGTCTAAGCCACCTATTCCTTGCTTCGAGGTCGCGGATTTAGCACATGATAGCCCAAAGTTGGCTAAAAATACCATCCAAAATTCAATATCTGGCTACATTATGACGCGTTATGTCCGTGTCTCGACTGCGTTCTCCGTCTCGTGCATCCACCAGTAGCTGACTGTCCACGCAATAATTGATGTGGGAACTGGATCTGGCCCGTATAAAGATTAAAAAGTTAGAGATGGAGGCAGATGCTGCTAAAAGAATTAAGGAATATCAAGACAGTGTTCAACAGAAGATGGAAAAATTAGATAAAATTGCTCGATTAATGAATTCCGGGGGTTATTACCTTAAGGATAGGTATTCAGGCTTGGTCTCAGACTCACGCACAAGAAAGCGGAAAAGCCATAAAGCTAATACTCCATTTTCCCAGGGACATGCATTTGCAGGTAGTTTTTTTAAGAACAATCTATAAATGACTGTTGTCCAATGTTGTTCGAATGGAAAATTCCAAAGTCAATACATGAAACACTACATGAGATCGGATGACGTTTTCTGCCTTGAAATACGTCCACTTGTTTGTATATTCTGGGTTATGTAAACAATTAGGCTAATTTTGGCCAGTAAACAAATTAACAGCATCATACGGACCACCCAAGATTTCTAACGAACGAGGTCCGAATACATACCGGCTCATTTGGCGCATCTTTAGCCAAATCTTCCCGTGTGAAAAGTATCCCTTTCCAGAGAGTGACGTTTGACGCGATATATTCTGGTTTGTCCAGGTAGGTTTGTCTTAATAGAAATGGCTAGTTGACCACTACTTTTCGGCTGAATGTAACAGCACTGTTATTGGTGGCCCCTCGAATACCAGTTTCCAGAAAGCAGTGATTGAAGAGAAGTAGGTGCCGTCAGGTGTCTAGGTTCATGCAAGATGACCACTGTGGATGTTTGCTTAAAGGGTGTAGCTTGGAAGTGCCTGCCTATTTGTCGAATTTTGCAGTACTGGAGAAAATAAATTTCAACTTCTACCACTGACTGCTGAATGTATTCTTACACCACAAAGTTACATTCAGCCTTGCCGCACCCAATTTCAAGTGATTTGACCGTTTGGTTTCTGACATAAGAAAAATAGCATGAGTTATGCGACCAACGGGTAGTGGTTTTCTCGAAATCTACCGGGATACTGTTGGAATTTAAACGATGCACGCATTTGATATCAGGCAGCTTGTCAACAACCGTGTGCTTATAGGGGCTGCTTAAACATCTCTTTCACTCGAAGATTTCAGGAAAGTCTACATACTTTCTTTGTAGCTCGCTTCTCCCCAATTTTTCGTAATCAATATGACCTTATGCCAGGCGCAAAAAATAAAAATTGAGGTAGTTTGGCGTGAAACGTTACAGTAATTGTGTTGACATTTCGCCATGTTGCCAATCTTTTTTCCCGTGACACTTTTGAGCTTGTATAACCAGTCAGACTATTGATTGTGGCGTAACAAAAGAACAGACCTTGTAGGTTGCACGGGGACTAGAATGGGCGCATACAAATAACCCGTTTGAGCGATCCTTCACCTTCATAGAAAAAGCATTTGCGTGTGCTTGTATCAGTGAAATTATCCAAGTGGATTTCAGCATAATGTTCATTATTTGCGCTCAGGGTATGAACACTACAAACAGAAATGGGAAGAATATAACTAAAATTGTCATGCCTGAACGCGTTAGCATTCTTTTAATTTACCAGACGGAAACAATTTTGCTGAGGTAATCAGAAAAACCACCGACACGGCTCCGACATAGTTATACATGCATGTTTTCATTTGGCTTAGGTGCTTCTCTCTGCGCTCACGTGTTCGAATGCATGTGCTTGATGTGCTCAGCGCTGAAATAATTAGCAACTCTTGCTAGCAGCATGTGGTTATTTGCTCGAATGATCTTGTGAAAATATTTTCCTAAACCTCGCCATGTGGCAAATCTTTTTTAAGCGGTCCGCCTTCCGAGAGGGTAGACTGGTCGTATTTTGTGTAATCATGGTCAAAATACTTCTGTGTGACACGTTTTCACACCAAAAAAACTGTCCCATTTTATGACAGCACAAAAGGCGTGCCCTAGGTTAGTAGAATTAAGCGTGGTGGCCTTCATGTTACTCAAAATAAACAACTCTTAAAATTTTGAGCAAAATTTCACTAATATATACACGTCTTGCCCATAGAATGTGTTCCTCATAGATATCGTAGCACTTAAAATTTCTCTTTCACATTGCATGTGCCTGTGCCTCATTTAAAAAACCACAAGATGTTTGAAAACTTTCTCGTTATCAGGCTGGGGACTTATAGTGTACGCATGTGCTACAAGTTCATCGAGTTCATACAACTGTCACTTTCGTGAACATGAATAATGTTGTGGGCTAAATACAAATGTTAGCTCAAACAGCGTCCAACGTTCCGAACGATGAACAAGTTTAAAGGAAACTACAATTTTGTTTCCTTCAAATGCTTTTTGGAGTGTTTTAGTACATAGACTTCATCTGCCACATCAAACTAATGCCGCCTAATATTTATCAATTTTTGAAACGTTTCAGGGCAACTTAAGCGTAATCATTATACATCATGTATGAAAAACGACCTGTTGAGGAAGTCTGAGCAAGATATCATTTCAAATTATTTAATATTATTGATGTTATTTTTATTCGTGAATTTCGTGCACATCTTGTCACACGGTTTATGTAGCTGGTGTTGTATATCTGCTGACTTAGATATACTGATCATACTGCGAACAAAATATCTTGCGCCGAACACTGTAACCACCTTTCATTTATATGAGTTATTGATTCGGTTGAGAACAGTTCGGAAATAAATATGTGTAAAACCTTGTTCGTAATGTGGCAGATTGGAACACAAAATTGTAAGAAACACGTGTTATTGTTTCTAATGGGATTAGGGAAGCCAGATATCTCAATGTCTCTACCCTTTAGGGTTTTCTCAATTTTCGTTGAATGGTTTTATTTGAATTGCGCGTATTCCTTACAAATATTCTGTTTATTTCCGAAAAACATATAACTAGGCGGCTTCTGTCCCGTTCTTGCAAACGTTCGGACTGGAGCGGAGTATTCCATGGACAACAAATTTTAGGTTATTAATCGTTGCGATTGAAGCGAGCAGGCCCCACGACTTTCACAGAAATTCACAGCAGTAAATTCACAAGTCGGTTTATGAAAACGCCTCAACCAACTTTTTAAGTATAAGGGGGATCGACAGTAAAAAAAATAGACACCTGAAGAAGAGGAGACGAAATTTTGTGTACAATCGAACTGAGCGCGGTATAATTTGAAAGTGGGTGCGCAAGACCACTCGAAGGATCATGAAGATTTTACCGACGTTTGGCCGCAAAGCGTAGTAAATCCTTCAGCTTACCGTCAAACGTTTTACCACCTAGATCATCTCTGTGGAGAAATATTTTTTTAGCCGGCCGTGGACCAAATCACCTTGAATAACTCATGGTAACCCAGCAATTTAGGGGATAAAGCCACGTTCGTAATTCATTGCACAAACCACACATTTGGTGAAATGCAACGTATTCCATCAAAATGAGCACCCGTATCTACCTATTGCCAGAATCACGAGATGCTACCGAAGTACATATCGCTTTCAATCCAACACCAACGCCCTGTTAGCTGTCTACGTTAGAAGTATTCGGTGAACTGTTCGTCAGTAAACATTAAGATACAAACCATCTGGCCAAAGCATTATACGGTAAATCATACGATATTGATTCCTGTAGACTGCCACACTTGGGGTCAAATTTGGACCACATTTTGGCAAACTTTATTGTGAGATTTGTCCACATGCAGCACATAAACACGACCGGTTTCAGTTCGAAGTAATTTGAGGATACGTATTATGCAAACGTGATAGGAGTGCAACAGAAAAGTATGCCACTTCATCAAGGAAGTACTCCAGGTTTATAGTACTCAAAACAAGCCCTTTTGTCAAACAAAAATTCAACACTTTTCGCATATCTTCAGATGTTTACTTAGCATGTTGAGCTGACAGAACAAAATTCCTGGTGACGAATTTCTCGCAACGTATTGATTACAGCGTTGCTGTACGTCCATGTCTTTCTGTAGTGTAAACATGGAAAATGTCACCGTACACGATGCAATCAAACACATTTAATGATATGAGTTTATACGTATTCCTTCAGCGATAAAGCAAGTGTGTTCCACTTAACGAATACATTTGAGCCATAGAGTTTATCAAGCTTATGTTCATAAACAACATTCAGAAAAATTATATCAGTCAACCTAGATTGGCCGATGTTTTTTCCTAGATTTACGAAAGGTGCTGTCGACGAACGTCATCATTACGCAACCATGGGTAATTCTGCCGATGTGATGCATCACCAGGATAAAGTACCACCATGGTGTGCTTTGTGTCACGTATTCACATTTCTTCTTCAAGCAGGCAAATGCCTCAAAAAATCTCTTATTATTGATATTCCAAAACACCATGGATGAATTCGATTGCACCGTTTTCTTTTCCGCTATTCTGCAGTTTGAAGTTCATTATTAATGAACATTTTGGGTTCTCTCACATGCAAAAACCAACAAAACCGGTCAAGTTATGTTATCGTCATTTCTCGACTCGACGCCGTCTATACAACTACCACCACTTGTTCACCAAGTGCAAACGTATGCTACCTTTCCCAGTCGTTGGATATGCGCCCTACAATTAAACCAGTTACATGGGAGCTGTTTTTCGAGTTGCGTGACCTAAAATGTTGTTGTGACACACGAAGGCAACAAATGATTTTGGGCAAATTTGGTTCCCGGATTTTTTCCCTTATAACCGGTGACAGATTTCACTGCTGATATATGCACGCCAGCATATCATGCGATGTTCGGCCGGAAAAATTCAGGTCATTGTTTTAGGAAATCTTGGCGCGTCTCGCCATTAATATCATCGCATTACACTATTTCAGAAAGCCAATATTGTCAACATTTACCGAAACTATTTGGGCTTCTGTTCTGTCTACGAAAATAGATTACAGTGTTGTTGAAATGGAGTTGCACTGCTTGGTTTAAAAATGACAAAATATTTTTGAATACTCGTTGAAAGAAATGTACAGCCTTGACGTTTAAATCAGACATATATATCAGGCACTGCCATCCATTTGCAAAATTACACCATAAAACAACAGCGAGAGATTGTTGTCGCTGTCCGTTTGATCCAGTAAGTGCCACAAAACCCGTATCACACAAGCATTGTTGGGGTGAATGTGACATTCGTTATCTTTCTACAACCTAAAGGGTCGTCGGAAATATATTTCCATATGAGGTGTCGGTTTGGGTTTAAATTGGCATTTTGGTTGCAGCTAAAATCCATCCCAACTCCATGCGGAGCAAGAGGTTCTCAACACAAGATGCACGGTAATTTCTCTGGTCAGCAGAATGTACATTCCCTGCGCTTCCAAGTATAAACTGCATCTTATCATGCCTGAAATTATCCTCATTTTTATCATTTATCAAACAACATTTTTTGCTGGTGGCATACAATGAGAAGAACCAACAGCAACCTTTGATTTTCTTTGAAAATATCTGATACTTAACCTCATGTTTACGTTTGTCTTTTACGCTGGTGGAATAAAAATCACTGGTCGATGGTGTGAATGCGTTTTCAACTTTGGTATATTTTACTGCTTTTGGAAACGTCACTATGCATACCACGCTACTAAACAGGATTATTAGCACGCAAAGCATAATTGAATTTTCGAGATAAAAGCTCCTTTTAATGTTAAGGAAAATAATCAAAAATGTCGGCTTACTTGGAAGATTGTGCAAAACACGGCAAAATCTTGCAAATTGTTCATTGGAGTAAAAGGACGTTACCATTGCCACAAGTGATACAGTCTAGTGATTTACTCGTATTTGACTACTATTTTCCAGGGTTTAAAGGAAAACCTAATGTGTATGTCGAAAGGAAAATGCAGCCTTGACGATCGCGAGCGTTTGAACCAAGAAAATACACAAACCTTTGTGTTGATTGTCTTATATCCTCCTTCAAAGCCTTTTCGAGAACCCAGTCAATTAACTGCGGTATTAGATCAATAATGCCTCTTTGGAAAATACAATGTAGTCTACAATAGACATTTTTGATGAACAAACTTCTCTTGAACTCAATTCATAACAAAATGCGCCCGTATTCTCGTTCTATGGTAATCTCTTAGCCTGCTGGGGAAAATGATAGTTTTCACAGATCCAACATGAAACTTCCTATGAAAGATGAATGGTCCTCAGGGTCATTTTAACTTCGTGTGACACTTGGTACCCTTGAGGAAGTAATAGGACTCTCAAAACTGAATGGGAGTGTTGGAATTTTGTTGCCCTGTGTGAATGTCAGGACCGCAACAGGATGCATTTTCCTAAGGGAGAAAGGAGACTCTTACGTCTAATGCAGGCTAAATATGTTTGGTAGCTCAAATTCCAATAAGTATTCTATGATGTAGACATCCTACAATATGGTTTGTTATCTCAAGTAAAGCAGAGATGCATGATGCCAAGAATGTTATCTTAAAACCAAGACCGTTGGAATAATATTTATATTGCAGAGAAAAGCTGGTTTGAACTTATTGCGTATTCATTTATTTGTTTCGTTCGTTTATTTATCATTTACCTGCACGGATGGGCATAGCCGTATATTTTCAATCGTTGTAGTGGTGTGTGCAGCTCAACCTCACCTAGGCTTTCAGCATCATCACCGCTTCGAATTGTAATTCAGAATGAAAGCAAATACTGTATTTCCATCTACGGAAGACGTTCAGCTACAGATGCCCTGCAAGTTAGGCAATGCTTTTTCCATAGTTTGGTTAACTACCATGTGCTTCTGATTTTATACCATATGTAGCCGACGGATGTCTTTTCACTGGCAACAAAAGAGAAAGCATACCAATACAGCGGACTAGAGCATGTGCCCAGCTTTTACCTGTAGCTCTGCGATTGGAAATAAAGGCAAATTTCCAAAAATGGTGATCAGTAAGTACCTCTGAGTGATTATCCTATCTGATTGTGAAATGCTCACAAAAACAAGCAGTTTTGAATGCTCTCTACCAGACCCATAATTGTGTGATACACCTTATCGTCAGCATTCTTACATATAATCCTATCGCTATTTTTTATCGAGGCGGTTCTTGGCTTTTGTGACATTGTGTGTGATATTAACGAAACCATTCTCTGACTCTTCACAGAAGCAAATGCGAAGCATCAATATGGTTGATGACACTTTTGAAATAGGATTGAACAATACTAATTATTTTATTTCAATCAGCGTTTTCCGAGATGAGTGGAATTCTCTCACGGTAGTTCCGTCTGCACTCCAGTCTTATTTTCGTTTTTTGCATGGCACAGTACCTGACATTTGCTCTAAATTCAGAATCGCTGATCCAGTTTATGGGCAAACATAGAACGTGCTTGGTCCTGCTACGTCGCTGACGATGCCAGCTTTTGCAGGGCACTCTTGTGCAAAAAGAAGGAATTGATCTAGATGGTCTGTAGGATTGGTAGTAATTTTTCATGTTTATACTATAGAGGCTAGAGCACATTGCGCAGCCTCCATGTAAGTTGAAAGAAATTTCCGTAGTAATTCAGGAACAGCAGATCAGAAATTTTACTAGGGTCTTACGTTTTCGGCCTTTGTTATGTCTGTGGTTTTCTGTAAATTGACGCATTGGAAAAGTACGCCCGGGTGTTACACAGCACTGAACACATAGTAAGTATTTTATTGATATAACTAAACTTTCAAAACGAGCCTTTTAAATCAATTTGAGATTTGTGCCATTCGCTACTCACGAGTTGCCTCCTTGCGACTGCTGCATGGACTGCTTGTGCACTCAAACAAAGCCTGATATGGGACCGAACAACCAGCCTTGCATTTATTCTCTTCAACTGGGTTAAATTGAAAGAATCAATATGATGGGAAGGAAAATGTCTAGTCCAAAACTATTCTAGTTTGCTGAGTTACGAGAGCTGGGGTATAAAGTTATTTATTTCAAGATTAAACGTAACCAAAAAATTCGTCCCAGATATTTCGCGAAGCTTAATTGTGAACCATGAGGAAATTTCCATGCGTGTCGACTCACATAACGCAAAAACGTTCAACAAGTGTATTTTTTTATAAATAAATCCATTTTCGACTTTCGCTTGGCGATGCAGCGATACTTTTCTTCTGCGTTGCATTCATCTGAAGATGAGATTTTTTTATACGTGTTAGTTTGAAATTTATTACAATGTTGACTGAGTTAGATTTAGACTTAGATTTGATTTAGATTTTACTCATTCCTCGGCAAAACACCCTATAACCATGGTTCCTAAGCAACACTCCAGTATGCGTGGAATAGCTGAAAATGGTCACTAATTATCCTGGTGGTATCTTCAGGTTTTTAACTAGGATGCAAGAAGTCACCGGCGCAAACGGCTGGTGCGGCATTTTCACCCCAGCGTGTGAGGATGTTAGCAGAAGTTCCACTGTGTTTTAGTCGACACGACATTGCTGCGGCAAATAAAGTTGTGCAGTAATCAAGTGCCATGACCTAGCGCGCGTCTTTTTTTCCTGAAGTTAATAAAACGTTCATCCCAATATTATTATATAATAGAGGATTTCACAACAGTTTTCAATATATGCCGATATGTGCTTCACAGTTTACAGACAAAGAATGCTGGTGGTCACAGTTCAGAGCAAATTTGATACGCACCCACACACAAATAATATTCTGGAATGCTCATCGCCAGATATTCTTTCACTAGTATTAAACTAGGAGAGCGTGACACAAGTGTAATAATTTTGCACACCAGTGACCTGTGCCTCATCAGTTAGTCACGTAGGCCAATGGCGACGAGTATAAAAAATATTGCCATAATTTCTGGTACTGGTAGGCCGAGAAATTAACGCATTCTGCACATTTATACTGATCTCCATCACCTGATATTGAAATACGTTTTGCAATACCAGGTGCGCGGGAGCTTTTTGGTTGGCCAATGATAATCTTCTATTCCCTTTTATTGATCTTCACCGCGTTTCGTTACCCCTTGAGTGTCAGCTTAATATGAAGCTTGAGCATTGTCGATTGTAAAGGCAATATTTTTGTAGTATTTTTATCAATCCACAAATCACATTTCTTCGTAGACACTAACTTATTTTCATCCACCTATGTCAACTTACTGTCGCATACTACTGTCTGCAAAAATATTACACAAACCTAAACCAATAGTTTACATATGTACAGCGTTTTCACTGAGCAGCTTTGGGAAATTTCCAATATAATTTTCTCATTGCGTTCAGTTCCTTTGGCAGCTGCACACATCCCAAAAAAACAATATTTTCCTGCGGTGTAATTTAGTGGGTGATTTTGCTTTACGTAAGAAGCCCGGATAAATGTTTAGCTAGAACTGGTATGGTCAGCTATGCTTGGAACTCATCTGTGTCACGTCGCTGATGCTGACTGATCGTAGTTGCAGCATAAATAGCTGTCAAACCAAGTTTGTGGCTTGTGGCGCAAAAGTTCGCTTAGGAGTGATTCACAGTCTATGTTATCTAGCGGGATTTAAAAGAGTTGTTTCATTTGGATTGCTCCATGTTTATTGTGCTTTTGTTTATTTTGACCAGAGTAAAGACGGGTTTGTCATTCTAATGTGGCTAATAAAATTTCTATTCAAGTTAAGTTATGTAATGAAGTTTCGCGTGTACCATTCTACGCGATACAAAGACGCGCACACAAAATAATTTAATCAGTGCGCTAATACGGAGCTCGGCATAGGCTAAAATACCACTTCCTATATTTGCTTTGGTAGTATTTTGGTTTCAACACTGTCGGCAAAATATTTCTATTCTTGGATGGTTTTCATTACGCCATACTCAAAATCAATTGTGTTGTATGTTCAGCAAATTGAAGCTGACGTGTTCTCAAGCCATGAGTGGCTAGGGCGTAATCGTTTCCTAACAGTCTGCTATCCGATAGCGATAGATAATATTGGTAAGGTATGCAAGTAGTATGTTTTCTCGTAAACCCGCTTCGCGTCTCCTGAATAAAGAGACGACATTTATGAATTCGCGCAGTAGCATTTGCTCAATTTATGTGACAGCCAATGAATTTACCAGAATGTTTTAAAGGACGTGTTCAAGAAGACTTTTGATATACAGTTTTGTAGCGAACATGCTTATGATAAATTTGCTTCAATACCAATATTCTGTAACTGAACATGTCTCCGGAAGAGACTATCCGATGTTAAAATACAATCTCACCACTCAGGGATCTGATAGCCTGTTTCTGCTGAAGGGAAGTATTTTTGAATTGTAGGCGCGCCTTTTTCGGTGAACCGCCTGCTATCCATCAGAAAAATGTAACGAATTTCGGGCAATTTTATTGTGTACAACAAGGCGGTATTCACTATGCGAGCAGTTTACAGTGCCTGATCAATATTTTGACTGTAAGCGGAAGCGAGTGAAACTTTTTAATCAACAATTATGAAATGTTTATGCTAATATTCCCGGTCAATCAGCTACACTGAGAGAACTCAAATATTTTCGAAGCGACTAATTTTTTTTCGAAATATTGCGTTCAAATGTTTCTTCCGAGCTAATCCGAATCAGTCAAGTCCCAGGTTATTCAAAACTTGTCCCATGTGCGTGGCCTGGATGATGTGATGAATCTGATCAAGATATGTTTGGCAATAAAGACAATCGTGCGTGGCTGGATGATGTGATGAATCTGATCAAGATATGTTTGGCAATAAAGACAATTTGCCTCATAAACAGTTGCAGAAAACCAAGAATAATCTTTTGAGTTATCCATTCAAACATTCTACAAATGACTTCCAGGCGAAGGTGTATTGTGGATTTGAACTTTGAGCGCACGTGTGATATTTTGCTCTTAAATGGATAGTTATTTTGAAAAGACAGCAACCTCGCCAGGTGAAGCTACTCTAGTCAAAATCAACGTTAACCGTTTAGACGTCTGTTGTTTGTAGATTAGAGCTCCATCTATATCACTACTGGGTTACTTTGCTCCTGTTGATAGAAGGTAGCTGAATGACTTTCGTTCGATTAAAACCACTTTTTGTTTTTTCTCCACTGCTTTTTTTCAGGCAGATGAATCTACCAGCCTTTTGTTTATTGAACACGTTTTGTTCTGTGTTCGCAGGCATGAAGAGAGTTTCTTGGCCCAGTCGACGTCATAAATGACTAATGCTTCACTACGTACACAAGCATACATTGCGTAAGGTATCGTTTTAAATGTTTCTCAATTTTCGACTGCATGGTACCATTGAATCGTAAGAACTCAAAGGACCGAAGAATGGAAGTCATTTTGCTTGAAAGTTTTATTGACTGGGTGGTAAATATAAGGCTATCTGAGGACAGAATGATTTATGCTAATGACGCACCCAGGTTCAGAAACGATATGAGCGATAAAGTCAAATAATTTTCTCCTGTGGCTAATATTGAAACTGCGGCAAGATGTTTTCATTATATTGAAACTAAACCTGCACCAGAAGGAAGGGGAAAGCTGTTTTGATATCGCATTCTTATCGAGATAGAATTTGTGATTTGAAGCGCTAGAGTGGATGAAAATGATTTGTCCTAAGTGCACATATATCCGGGATTACTTACTGGACAACTAATTTAGGATATGTCAGCTGAAGAATAAACTGGATGACTGCATCTTTGTTTTATGAGAGAATACGGTAATGCTTCCCTGATAACTTGAAGCTTATCTAGCTGCAAGTAGGAATACTCTGGTTACTTTTTACCAACTCGGTTTCCAATGCATGTTTGTGCGTCTGATTATGCAGACAGAGTCGCTTTTGATTGGAAGGAAACACATGCGGAGTCACGGGGCGTAATAATTCCTGGTCATCATGTGACCGTTTTAATAGGCCTCAGCAGTCAGCATCTAGCCAGACCAGTAGTAATACTGCTTTTGCAAAATATGTTCTGTTACTCAATATTATAAAGCTACCAGCTGAGTAGATCAGCAGAATAACTCAATTTCTATTCCCTGTTATTCACATCAGCTACCGGTGAAAGGAGGAAAACCTTCGTTGCATAGTTATTCATTAGGAAATACCAACTAAACTGCTATAGGCTATCGGACGGCGAGCGGAAACCCCCATATGCATTTTGTTTACAAAAACGGAATATCAATCTTCTTGAATCCGTCTCGCTGAACTTTCCTGGATATTCATTGAGTGTTGCTCAATTCCGAGCAAACGCTACAAACGACTCGACAAATTACGAAACAGATATCCTTTTTCGGGAGATGCAAAGTGAAGTTATAAGAAGAAAACATAAAACATGCCTCCCTTCATCACATTAGAAAGACCGTTTTCGGACACACGATTACTTAGCAAATAGTGTCAGGTGTCAAGATTGTTCCTTGGGTATTCAGAAAACTACCAGGGTTGGTCACTTCGTGGAGCATTACCTGATACATTTGGTGCTCTTTCTTACGTATGCTAATATTGGCGACATACAGTATTCATAAAACCCCGTTATTATCGCACAGTTTACCAAAGGAGCGCGACCGAACATTGTGTCTTGCCCCACGCGATCCTAATGTAGTAGAATAAAGGTTTATGCAAGCACCCATATTACAGATAACAATAAACGAGTGGTACCTTTTTAAAGACAGCGAGAACTGTTGACATGCCCTATTCTGCAGACGCCTTCCCTTCGTCACATATAACACCAGTAAGCATTGTCAGATGGGTCAACAGGTATATTCTGCCTTGCTTGTAGAGAGCTTGATAAACGCCGTTCGGCTCTGGTGCCTTCTCACATTTCAGTAAGGCTATTTCTTACTGATTTCCTCTCCCGAGTGGCGATCAAGGTTTACATTGCAAGAGGCCAGGTTGTTAAGTCCGAGTAAGGGGGTTTTGTTGAGGTACCCCAGATTGAGCGTTCGACTCAAAAGTCTGACCCACAAGGCAGTGGGAGGACGTACTGTTTTTTTCGCGGACACTGACCCTGGCCCCTGACGAAAACGTCCCACCCACGAGACAGTGAGAATGTAGGGTTTTCTTTGGCGACCCTGCTCGAGGCCGACGACACAACATTCGGCATTGCTCGGCTGCGGAGTCTGGCCCAACGCTAGAGCTCAGAGAATAAGGCATTACTGTTTCACTCCTGATAAGGCTGCGCACAACAGGTGTCTTTTGAGCTTATTAGAAAATGCGCCGGCATTCACGGTCAAACACCGTTTGGCCCAACCCCAGAGCTCAGAGAATTAGGCATTACTATTTCACTGCTGATGAGGCTGCGCACAACAGGTGTGCTTTGAGCTTATTCGAAAATGCGCCGGCATTCACGGTCAAACACATCGCTGCTTCCATAAATATGAACATGTTGGTCGCCTGGGGAAAACAATCTAATGCCCTCACATTCCTGTCGCAGAGGACAGTGCGATTGTTACCCCAGACCGCTTCGTAGCACGATTATTCGTGGTGGGCGATCCCGCTGCTTTTGATCTGGCTGCTCGCTTTTGGCCTTCCTGGCATGGTTGCAGCTTGTGAACGAACTTCCCGCCAAAGTAACCCATGTGACCATTGCAAAACGCGAGCCCGGCCACCACGTCAAGTTGGCAGTTATAGGTCGGGCATCACGTATTAATTTTATACGATTTTGTTTTTAAAACGCTTCCCCAAGGTCAGGAGTATCTAGCAAATGTCAAAGTGAAATGACGGTTAGCACCACGTGGCATGGGTGACCGTAACCCTCTGGTTGCAGGATTCCCAAAAACCTATCAAATTTAAAGTCGCATAGTCGATTATAGAGGGCCTCCTATAACTATTAAATATTTGCAAGAAATGTTAGTGATTTGCAGTCGGATGATTTTCTTTCTCTCTCCTTGCATTGCTTTACCCCATTCGCACTAATGTTTTACAAATTAAACCTTATTCTCTTGTCTACGTAGGTGTGCAAATTCAACGGGGCATCCTGGTTGATGTTTCATTAATGAGCGTTAATTTATTTGATTTGCTTTAGGTTATGGTAATCACCTACCTGGACACAGGCAAAGGGCTTAATCAGTCTCGAATTCACTCTGGGGCAACAATCATCAAAGGCTTAGTGTGCGCTTGTCATATTGTATGTATTCTTTTGAAAGGCAGCTAGCGAATTGAGCCAAGAGTACTTCCTTCGGCCGAATGAAGATAAATTGGATTATGCAAGATGCGCATCTATGCTTTGTGTTTAGTGCTGGGACAATTGTACTTAACCACATAATGCAATAAATAGCCGATCAGAGACGAACAGTGAGTCTAAATATTCCGGGCGCTCTTCGAGCGGTACCTTCTTAGGTCGACATTAGTCCAAGCTCGCCCAAACAATACACAGAATTACGGTGAACAACAGTGAGTTAAATATTCCGGGCGCTCTTCGAGCGGTACCTTCTTAGGTCGACATTAGTCCAAGCTCGCCCAAACAATACACAGAATTACGGTGAACGTCAGATTGAACCCCCGGCCTTGAAGACTGTGCTGAATCATGCGTGATTAATCTTGCATTTTTCGGCAAGTCTTTTAAGAAGACAACTTGTTCTTTCCCGCACTATCGGCAAACCGCTCCTGATAACAACGTTCGGCATGTTGTTTCCTGAAAAAGTCAAAGCACTTTCCAGTCTTTTATTTAAACTTTACGTCACAGTAGGCGCATTTCATTCTGTGAGGGCAATGAGGGCGATCGTGAATGTTTTGTAGTGGAAGCAAGGTGTCAGATAATGCATTTAACAATACTTGAAATTACCACTTTGTAAGAATGCGCCAGAGGGCACAACAGGTTGAAAGCGCACAAAAATATCACAGGCAGTGGAAAGTTTCAGCAGGTCATCGAAATCCAAAACCTTCGATAAATCTTAGTCGTCTAACTGACGCTGCCGCATGCAGCACTTACATGATCTAAGGTAGGGTAACTTACCAATTTTAGGGTACATGGTTTCGCAAGTACCTGATTGCGATTTTTTTAAAATTTGACAGATGAAACCTGGCAATAATCTTTTCAGTGTTGGTCATGAAATATCACATATGAATTGGTTGCTTATCAAACAAAGCCAGTGTTTATTTGAGCCATTCCGTATTTATCTTCCTCGATATCATTTGACCGTTCGCTCTTCATTTTTTCTTCAAACATTTCAGTTGATTATATGGAGAACTTTCTGACCCTTTGATCATTGTGTATTCCGTTTGCTCTCACACGCGTTTATTGGGATATCGAGAAATGTACTAGAGTCTGATGAATAAATTTAGAGTTAGCTCGAAGGCAAACGCGCATCAGTGGAACGATAATAATTATCGCTCATATCTACATTGTGAGATCTAGGTTTTACTTTCTTCGTCTCAGGTTTCCGGTTTTTGAGTGAATCTGCGGAGATTTCCTGCCTACTTATCCAAATCTCGCGGACTGTTCTGCTACATGACGCCAAAGGCTATATGCATTAAACAGCTCAATGAGCACAGATACATCCGTTCAAATGCTTACTTGAGCGAGCTCCAATTTATCAACTTATATATCACACCAATTTTTGCTTTCAGAAAAGCTGCGCAAAATAATTGTAAACCAGTAATCAATCCTCGTCGCATATTTCAACTGTCGTTGAAAGTCTTTTCCCCAAATACTGCATTATCAAACTTACTTGCGCAATCTGGATGATCCAGGCAGCGAACTACAAGAGACATAATTGGCGCAAGTTTTGTGAACAAAAATAAAGTGTGCTAATTATTTAGGGCGCGGAGATGATTTTGGAAAGTTGTCAAATAATCAGAAGTATAATTCTTGTTGGTCACTGTCAGTGGCTTCCAAATATCTTCCGCCATGTTTGGCACTAAATGACAAAGCTCACCAGTACAGCGTACAAATCCGAAATCCTGGCATCTATCTTTATTTCAAAAAAAGATGAAGATAATTATTTTCGATCGTAAGTTCTGATAATTTCTCACATCAAAATAGATTCAAATTAAGGAACAACTTTCACTGACCGCGCATTGAAAAATTGCATTATGTGCATATATAGAATAATGGCGTGGAATGGAGGGAAACTAAATCTAAATTCTGCAAGTAGGCAATAGAGTCATAACAAAGTTTTGGTGCAGTTGGAAACGCGACATTTATAGTATTCGAAAGCTGCACTGAAAACTAAGTATATGCCCGAAAACTATTTGTTTCCTTTGGAGAAAATCTGAAAATCCGTTGATTTCTATGATCGATAGTTCATCGCCTATTTAGTCTAACATGAACCACTATATTTGCGGCTGCGCATGCAGAAAGCTTTCAAAACAACCGGCACATAAAAAGCACTCCGCTAAATTCTATAGTTCCGTGATCATCCAAATAAGCTTAAAATTTGTAAACAGACATTTTCGCTCTGAAACGGAAGCTGCGATTTTATTTGTGATTGCTGTTTACCCATTTAACCTAATCAAAAACGTTCATAGATTTTTATTTCACACGTAACGCTAAACCCGAAAATGGAAGCAAAGTGTTTGTGGTACAAAATACTAGCCCGCTTTTGCGTCTGAGTTCCAGCGAATAAGGTATGAATACATAACTGGAAGCGAACGAACTTAAACCGAAATTCAGACGAGTCTTCTCCTCTTCCCTGATAACTTTCTTGGAATATACTCACTCTCAGGTAAAACATTGTGTCAACGTGTCAGATAATTTGCTGCCCCAGTTTTTAAGCTTGCTGCATATTCTTTACATTAACTTGCGTAAAAATAATCAAATTTCATTTGGGCGGTAAGCGTTTTTCTACTTTCTTCATTTGTGCTCCTCCTCAGAAGTCGAAACAGAGCATTACAAATTCTAGAATACTATCACGCAACAGCCACAAAAGGTCGCAAAAATATATGGGCAACTACTATTTGTTTGCTCACTGGGATCGATATCTTGATCACATCATGAAAATTAATATAACTCCAAAATCGCTCAATTAAGAAAATAGGGCGAACAACGCTTATGCCACCTGACTTCATAAACATTCTAAATTCTACAGTTTAAATTGTACGACAGAATGGAACCTCAATCAAGTGAAATGCTCCAACGACATACTTTGTCCAGCTTCATCGTCATGATAGAAGGCTACAAAAGCGAATAGAAAGTTAACTCCGATTAATTGCATGTGATTGGTAAACTCGAAATTCCACATAGCATCTAGGGAATATTCAATTAGAAATACTGGATTATATTACGTGTCTTTCAACAGGTTAACTATTACGTAGGTAGACCAAAAGAGCAACCATTAATGATTAACCCCACGATCATGCAAAACTATCCTTGCGGTTGTCGTCAAAACTGAGGCCTTGCTGGATAATAAACAGAACTACTGATTGCTGTCCTGAGGAAGAGATTCATGGTTTCATGCTTTAAAACAAGATATGCGCATCACTCACATTTGCAGCGGTTGGTTTGCTCTTTATTGCAGTTATCTGAAGCGCATGGTGCAATTACCATATTCATATTAGTTATTTGAAGAACAATCAGAATTACTAATAGAAAAAACTATATATTATTTACTTATCTTAGGGTTCATGTTCCTGTATATCAGGGTTGCATATAGACGAGCTGCAGTGCAGTTTACACATTCACATCTCAGACTTTTCAACATGCAGTTTTGGATTTTTTTTCAGAATCAACAGACGAATGATAATTTACAGAAATTAAACATATCCTACCACGACACGCTCCTACTTCCGACGTATCCGAACCTGAAAACAAGAACGATGCGTTCTGGGAACAAACTGGGGACAATCATAAGATCACATCCCTTATAATGGAAAATAAATTGTCTCTTAAGCTGACTGCTTTCACTTGGTTTCACAGCTCAAATTTAGTCGTATGTCATATCACTCAAAGAAAAAACATTATAGAATTTCGACCGAGTAACGTTGAAGAGCTAACGGATCCAAAATAGCTAATCGCACTAAAGCTGCTTTAAAAACGTTTGCACAGTGCCCCTTTGAATGGTGAAGGAAATTTTGAATTCGTGGTAAATGTGAGGCCGAAATAGAATTTGAAATGCATGTGCATTGCGAAAGAATTTACATAAATCGCAACTTTTGAATACATACCCTCTGGAAAGCGTTCGTCGCAGATTGCTTATTTTCCCGGAAACATATTTATGGAAGATGCGGAAAGAGAGATCTGCTTAGATATGAACCTTCAAATGAAGGTGCACATTTTGCGCACAATATATTGTTCATTAAACAGCATATGCGTCCTTTCTCTTGGGATATTTAGCTACGCTTTTATTGTTCTAGGTAACGTCAATTCTATGAGCACTTGAATTGTTTTCTGCCCCATTTTGTTAAAAATGGGTACGTCTCTTCATTACCGAAGGACTATCGGTCCGAATAAGCTGGTCATTTTATAGAAATCAGACGTCATGTTCAATGAAGTATTTCCCCAACTTGACACAAAATATCGGCTGCCATTTGCTTGAATCCACTGTCAAATTGTTCACGTTTGTCTTATAACACTTGAGGTACTACAGAGATTTGTACATCAGGCGTCGTATTTCCAAAACAACGCAATGGGTTATCTTATCTTGAGCGGACGATTGCTTGTAAATAGTAGCCGTTTAAAGCTCTCCTATAAAATGTCCCATAGTCTTTAAGGTTCGCCTGACTAATCGGTAACATCTAAGTCGAGGTTAGAGAGTTCCGTTGATTTTTTGTTTTAGTTGAATAAGTATCTTATTAGTTTAAGCAAATTTGTCCCATCATAATGTTGATTATTCGGGTATTTAAGTTTAATCCACTTTTAGACCTGGCGCCATTCACTGAGACAGTGAGGGGATAGGTCGTTGTGCCGTGTAAAACTAAGCGATATTTAGATCCACAATGATGACGATGTCATTATGATCCCCTTTTGTGGTACCATATTGTCGGATGAATTTTTCCACTCAAAAGCCGTGTTATTTCAGCATCGGTTGATGATCTCTCTGCTAGCGCACAAAATCGGGAACTGAGTGACAAGTACTGCTTCGGATCAGAGTGCAGGGAGTGAAATGAAAGAGAATACTTTGAGACACCATTGAGATAGTACGTTTTGTATCGTATTTTATTTACTTAAATTGATTGTGGCTTACGTGATTTGTACGAATAAATAGTATTTATTTAGCGGTCATTGATTTAAACACTCTGCAGCTGCGCTCCGTTGGTAAAATCTAGGACGAAGTAGAAGACAATGCACTGGTACCACCGATTTTGATGTTTTTTCCACCAAGTGTTAACTTTGAAAGTATGTACAATTTACCCTATCATTTTGCTCACAAGTTTGAGCTAGATACTGACAAGCTAGAATATGTAGAGCAAAATATAGAAAAAAGCAGTCCTGAAAATTAGCTTGTCTTACCCATGCAAGTCGTGTAAACACGAGGGTCTTCTGTTAAATTTTAAATCGTGGAAAAAAAGTTGATTCTTCCATGTACTTGTGAAAAAGGAAAGCAAACTCGGTGATATTTCTCCCCATGTGAGATGTTCACAATGCTGCACATGTGCCTGGTTTTTATATGGGGCTCTGCTCGAAAGAAACCTATGCGCTTGCGGGTTAGAATCGGCGTTCCACGGCGTTATATATTTCATCAAATCCACCGGCGTGCCAAGTCGACTGCACGCGGTCAAAGTGGGGAAATAGGGCGATAAATTTTCACGGATGCCTGTTAAAGCACCAAAATAATTGTCATTTCTGTTTATTACGGTTGAAAACGATCGAGGTTTCGATATTTTTACTCATTCACAGTGAAAACAAATTTTGCAGCAATTCTGGTTGTATGCAAAAACAGAGAGGTGGCCACTACTTCATGACGCAATACGGGACGAAACATTTCTTTGGAAAAAAGATATGATATAGCGTGAGATACATATATATTGTGTGACCAATGTGTGTGTATTGTATTCTGAGTTGTATTGTATTGTATATTGTATTGTATGTATATTGTATGCATTGTATGCATTCTATTTGTATTGTATTGTATTGTATTGTATCGTACTGTATGTATATTGTACTGTATCGTGGGTATAATGTGTGTAAATTGTGAGATATTATTGTTAATGAGTGCCGCTTTGTTGTGTACTTTGATATTACCCGCAATTGTCCATGGTCAACCCTCTGGTTAACTTTGATCAGCGAAAATACTATTAAGCCCTATGAATTTCACTTTTTCATTTTATTTTATGGGGAACGGTTTCACTGAACACACCGTGTGAAACCAAACCAATGGGTGACAGATGGTCGTCAAGTACTCTAAAATTTCGCTTATCACGTGAACAAATGAAAATGAATGGAACGTCTAAAATATCAAACCATTTATTACAAGAGTAATTGATTATTATTCTGCTGATCCACAACTTACCTTCTGGCCGGGATAATATCTCGCATTGTGCTATAATTATTCAATAAATTTAAGGCGCCATCAAGTACAAGGCAAGCTGAATGCCATGTTGTACGACGGCTTTCCCAATAAGTAGACAAAATGTGTTTGTTTGATAAAAATTGACCTATCCGTTATTCTGTTTTCATATGTGATAGTTGTGTTTATTTGAAAGCTTTGCTTTGTTTGTTGCTGAAGTTGTATTGGACGAGCAACGTCCACCGAAAAGCAAGACATGGTGCAACATAAAGTCGAGTTCCCGGGAATCGCCTCGACTATGTGACCGTGATTTGCTCCCGTATCATTCACAGTGATTTGTTCGGGAAATTTTTATGGAACTCATGCGCACATCTGAATAGTGCTAAGCTGCATTTAAGAATGCGTTCCAAGCTTTATTTTAGGCAGCCATTTGACAATTGGCGTTTGGTTTAAAAAGGTTATTGCCGGATTAGCTTACTGGGAGTCTTTAATTGCGCGGTTGCTGCGCGTCAACGTGCATCATGAAGTAGCCGGCAGCTAACATCCACACCACTCAGGGCTTCAGATAAAGCTTCGCGATCATGATGCTCTCAGGGTACAAGTCGGGCAATCCTGACGAGGGGCAGTAAAAGAGTTTCCGTTCATGCCCTCCCGGTAAAATGACAAGTTGCGAATAAACCATTCGATGGATCGCTATTTGTATATAAGTCTCATTGACAGACAACCATTCACCCGCTTTTGGTTAATGAAACAAGCAACTAGTACAGAGGATATTTGCGTGCAAAATCACTGTCAGTTAACTTAAAAATCGCACATGTCAAACGTACTTGGACAGCCGGCATCATCCGGGTGGCATTGGCCTGCAAGGCAAGAATATTTTTTTCCAAAATATTTTTGAAGCACAGCAGTATTTAAGCATAGCATCAACGGTTGTTTTGCGGTTTTTATATGTTATTGGCTTTCCCGCAATTCAGGGTACTCAGGTTACCAGCTGATGTGTACTCAATACTGACTTTTGATAGTCTGTCAAAACATGTTCGTGAATTTCCCCAACCTTTTCTATTTGAACTTACCCCTGCAGCGGTCGACGTGATCCTTCCAGCACTTGCCTGCAAAGCCAGTGCGTGCAGGTACAATAGGAGCTTACAAAGCATTTGTTCAACCATTTGTGATTGTGTGTTGATTAACATATACCTAATAGAAAATGCACTGTGTTTGCTTTTTGTTGCTAGCGGAAAAGGTCAGCAGGAAATATCAGACGAACGTACCTAAAACAACGGCAATAACATATAAGGAAACATTTCTTTCACAGCTGCTCCCACTAAGAGACACAGCCAAGGGAATTCTCCTCGCAGAATTGTTACACATGTAAACAACACCTACCTTTATCTCAATCCACTTTATTATACCTTGCTCAATCTCTCGCAGCTTGAAGCAAAGAATTGCGTCAGTTTAAGTGGCAGAGTTATAGGGCTGATCAGCTAGATGCTATACTGTAGAGAAATTATGGGATCCGGAAACCAGAATTAAACTGATAAGCAGTGACAATTGAGATGCAAACGATGCGGTTGGGAAAACCCACCTCATCATAAGGCTTTGGAAATGATTGGTCCTTTGAATTATCACACAATGGTATACCACGCTGGAGCTACAAAACCTTTTCAGGTTACACTGCAGGTTCTACTTTTTTGACCATGTACTTTCCTGGCGGCAAAATCTGTCAACCTTGTAACAATGATTGAACCAAGCATTTACATTCTCCTCAGATGAATGGGGATTGATTCAGCTTGTTTGAAAAGTCCAACTAGACACTGGTATAAATTTCATACGCCATATTGCAGTTGACCGACTTCAAGTTATCTGCGCAGCATGTGACGACCTTTGATTGTGCCATGTAAACCGGAGTAATTTTGTCAACTGTGTTACTAATTTTCGTTCATCTGCCTCCATTTTCCTCAAAATACTCGTGTTGTATTATATGATGCGAGTGCTGAAGCCTTCTTTGATTTTCATGCTATCTATTTATCCTAGTTCCCCGTGAAACCCATCCAGCTTAGCCGTGTTAAATAAACACATTTTTGCATAACCGCCGTACATTGGTTTGCAAATTCTTTTTATATGTTCCGAAAAAACGCTGCCTCAACTGGACAGGTCAGTTTGCGAGATTAAAGTATGGAAGTGTTTTGCGTGCAGGACTGAAGCAAAAATGGTCATTTTGGGCTCAGAGCTACAATACGCGCTTACGTATTCCGTCAGTGTCACCGTCTTGTCTGGCTAAAAGTGAAATAAATTGTACGGTCTGTTTACTTAAACGTTGAACTCTCAGTGTCCACACGGTTAATAATTACTATTTTTTATCGCAAAAAATGTAGAAAAGGAAACAGATTTGTTCGAGTAGACGAGTTTTTGGGAGAGGTTTTGATCATGGTAACCAGCCTATAATTCTCACTTTGTTGAAGAAACAGCTGACATTATTTCTAGATATGGATGAACAATGCTCAAAGATGAAACGGGATAATTCGTTCAAACTTTCTCTTTTACATAGATCAACCTCATGTTCATCGTAAGCATTAAACGCTCTCACTGGGCTGTCTTTGATAACAAACTGTTTAGCACAATGCAGATTTAAAACGATCCTAATTTCGTGTGAAAATTCGCTGCCACAGAAAACCATTTCTTCCGAGAAGTAAACACAGTTTTAGGAGCATAGAGTGGTGATATCGCAAGATTCAATATATATATTTAAACTCATCCCCAGAAACTCGAGGGATGTCGGCGGTCACTGAAATTTTGGTTTAAGAATCATACTGATGTGATCGTAGAGAGTATTCCAACTTACACAAACAGCGAAGTTTTTCCTCATCATTACAATTTCCTAAATGAACGGCATGGTAAAACACAAAAACCGAATAGCAGACCGCATTGCTGGAGTTTTGTTCAAACTATGCCAAGGATGCTAACAAAACTAATCATATTAGTAATTTTTTGAGTTGCGAAATAATACCCTAGCCCGATCTCAATTCTCATCGCTTCGTATGTTTCAGCAACCGAAATACATTTAGCAAATGGCTGTTTTTTCACTCAACGTTAAGTTCTTAAAAAAGGAGCCTACCGTTACACTTATCTCGTGCAGCCTCCTCATCAGCTACAAAGCAGAAATTCATTTTCAACAATAGAGGTTGTACGGCTGGGTGTTATTCGTGAGCACAATTCACACAATAGGGCAACCATTTTGAAACCCATTACAATTTTGCTGCTTCACACTGACAAGCCACATCTACAATTGTATCGATTACATAGAATGACAAACTACTGCCGAAGCTCGTTAATTGGAGAGCATTCTTGGGCACGTTTGCGCCCTATCCAATATGAAAAATACAGCTAGATTCATTCAATTTTATGCCACAATTTGTAACACTAGGTTGGTTAAGCGTTAGTTAAGTAATCATTTTTGTTAAAAAAAATAATTGTTTAAAATTTATAAATTCAGCGGTGGCACTCTCTGTAAAATTTTAAAGGGATCTCCACAAGAATGAAACATTGTTTTCGCCGAATCTTATCGAATTTCGTTGCGTTGGCAACAGGAATGAATGTATGAACTTCATGTCCAATAATTGTGCATCAAACGTTGTGATTTCATGCGCTTTTGCATCTATTTTTGAACCTGCACGTACGTTTCAAGCAAGTTCGACTTAAACGAGATACTTAACGACAAGATAGGCCATAGAATTTTGGCCACTTGTTTTAGGGGACAATCATGTAACCTGTCGTTTTAAAAATGGCGCCCGTCATAACCGGCCATTAGATTTGTTTATTTCAGTACTTTGAATACTAAATAAACTGGAAACTTACGGCCGCCTCCGGGTTGAATTTCCGCACATACCGCTGTTTAGGTTTAGACAAAACCCAATTGGGTAATTTTAATGGTATTTAGCGGCGAAAAATCAATATTACATGTTTCGAAAATAATTGTTACACTGAATAATTGAAATAAAAATATCCGAAGACACTCACTCTGGATTTGTTTATGTAAAATGAACCAGGCTATTCTTTATTGCGCTTTGGAAAACTGAACTTCTGTTATAGATGAGCGTTAGAATGATGGTACATGATCATTAATGACTTCTTAATGTCAGCTTGCGTAGTGCTTTCTACCACTTCATTCGTTGGAGCGTTAGTAACTCGGGACTCCTTTTTAGCTTAAAACTATGCCTCCTCCCAAAAAAATAAGGATTTGTTCAGCGTTGCGTGATTTTGCTAATAACTACGATGCCGAATAAGCACTCTCGATAGTTAAGCGCTAAAACATTAGTTGATTCTGTCTTCAACTCAACGACGTATTTGATGCGGTATTCCTGACTTCAAGCTGAGTTTCATGACATTGTCAGCCATCTGCGATGCCGTTTACACACCATCTCTACCACATGGTCACTAAGTCTAACGCACTTCATGTGCCATCGCGTGCAGGAAGTTGTTGAGAAAGTTGTGATGCTTATTGATTGTGTACCGCGTGCTTTAATTTTTAGGTACAAAATGTGATTTTATAAATCTTTATTTTTGGATCCTCTGTCGAAATGCATATTAGTTGTACCTTGATCGGAAGGTACTAACAAGAAACTACTTGGCTCTCATGTATATATGTATATGTATATGTGAGCTATTTTGTGAAACAGACACCCCCATGCCTTCTTTAATTTGAAGGCGCTTGCAAAAAGAACCGCAAAAAATCAGGTATTTGATGATGATAGGAGAAGCTGACTGTCAGCTTGTTTACCGGATTCAAAAGTAACAAAATCGCCATCTAGTATTTTGACATGATGGAGTGGACACTTTCGGTAAACTATAAAACCAGATGCTTTTTTCAAACGAGGGCTATTTCGGAAATATTTCCTCATATACATATATATATGCATATGTATATCAGAGGCATAAAATAAATCCAACTTGGTGCTTCTGTCATTGAGATTTTACTATACAGGTTGTTGTAACTGCGCAAGTTACAAAACGTTTGATGCTGGCTCAAAGTCTGTGCCCGAGGGATCGCGCCCTCATAATTATACAATGATAAACCTGGGAAGATACGTTTGTCTTGTATCCACGCGGGTCACAATACGCTGTTTACAAGTCCTAATACCACTTGAGTTGATAGTATTGAAACAGGTGTCCTCCTGTAAGGTTTGTGTTAGTACAACTATATTTGAAAAGGTGAGCTCAATCAAATCACGCGTAACTTGGGGTGCGTGTAGTCTCAGTTGCTCATTTTACAACCTAACCATTAGCTTTAAGGAAACGATAGTGAAATCATTGTTGCCGCACGCCCCGAATGCAGCTCATTTAGTCCCGATATTAAATCCCAAATCGGGTGCTTGTCGCTTGGACGACGGAACATTTGGGACAATACGAATTAAAACCCGTTCATTCTAAGCAATTCTGGCACTAAGTTCATGATTATCATTGGTGGTTTTTTCTGTTTCGTTAGTGAAAAAATACCTTGACAGCCTAAAAATAAGCTAAAAATTGTCTGATTGATTTACTTCCGCGGAGAACCACGTACGGTCTAATGGCGCCCTTAACGGCGCCAGAACACAAAACGTTATTTTGTTCAGCCAAAGCGAGCTGGTTATTTTCAGATACAATACTGAATCAATCGTACACACTGAAAAACGGTCCAATAATGCTTTAATTTACTTTTTAATTAACAAGTGCATTCATTGAAAGCACACTTGGACATGCATTAGTCTCTGGCCTCCAAACTGTCAAAATTCGAAACCACCAGATAGAGTTGTCAGATATATTTTTATCCAAAGGGGAAGAAAACAACTGGATTAATGCGAGTGGAGTTTTCTGATCTTTCTTCTGATTTTTTAAGGGTGCATTATCAAGGTACACCTTCAAGGTTTGTTCATGAAAGAAACAGATATGAATTTAAAATGAATTTTCGAAATCACTGTTGGCGCAGATGGATGAAAGGATTCGACTTACACATGCAGGTTTCGTACACGTGAAGATGGACAGCTGAGTCGGCATTCACTAAAGCAAAGTGTGTAGAATAGTTAGGACACCGATTTGAGTAGCACATAGCCGTCTTACACAAAAACTTAAATATACTTACATAGCAGGATCGCAGATAAAATAACGTATTGTATCATTCTTGGAGACAATTCAAGCACCTCAAAATATACAATTGAATGCTAATATGTTCCAGTTCATCACTTGATTTTATACCATTCTATATGACCTTGAAGCGTACTAATGAATCAGAATCAGAAACTGTTACTCTTTAGAACGTCTCATCCAATAACATGATAATGAAGGCGTATGTACTGATTCGTGGGTGAAGTTGTGATTTTGTTAGGGACCCGAGCCGAGAATTTCAATTCTTTTATCCAAGCCGCACTTCCGTGTAAGGTGTCAGTAATTTTAGCAGCAGCAATTCTGACATTAATGTTTTTGAAAAAGGCTGTGTTAACCGTAAAGTAATAGTCTGCTAAAGAGGTGTTTTTTGGAGCAACTAAACGCTATTTTCTACTATGAAATTCTATGCTAGTTGTCAAATGGAATCAGGTTCATATCATTTTTCAAATGCTTTTGCCCATTTATTTGCTTTTAGATAACTGTCGTATAACCGTGTTCAGTATCCTATGTGAAAGTCGTCTGACACCAACCGAGGTAGGATTGGGATCTTTACGCGTCATCCCAAACCCACTAGAGAATGACAGATGTTTCATTTCCCTCAAGAATTGATTCCCACTCAGATAAATAACTGGGTAGAAGCCTCCTGTGCTAAAACGTTTTTAGCCACGCCGTTGATCTTCAAACGGCCGAAGTCCATCAGTGCAAGGTTTACTGTGATCATCACCTATATACTTGACACGTTTTGATAATTCTCGAATGTAACTTATATGAAGGGACATGAGGTCTTCAGGTATGCTGCGAAGAAGATTCCCAGTAACATCACACCGAAGGAGTGTAAAACGAATGAGAGAAAATGTTGCCCACTTTTTGCAATGTTCGACGGACGACGTCATTTGTAGAGACAGGCAAATTACAATGTCTCCGCTTCCCCAGGCTTCCCACTTAACTCTCAAAGTAGTTCCAATAAATCTTCGCAGAGAGAACTAAACAAGGATTTTAGCTGCTTAGGGTAAGTACCAATTGCGTGACGTTGAAGAATACAACCGCGCCAAAGGTGATTACATAAACAGACTGTGCGCATCATTCAACTCGTTGGCTGCAGAAAAGGTACAGAATTTGAAGCCCAATCCATGTCAATTTTAAGTGATATAAGTTTGTGCAACCTCAGCGTTGCGCGACCGACACGTCCTCAAGCAAGATTTAACAGTTCCATAAACAGATACATGTTCAAGCAAGCATACTGCCCCGCGCTGAGAACATAAAGAGAAGTGCTACACCCTTTTATCAATTGTGTCTTTCAGGTGAACGACAGCCACTGACCGACAGGAACAAAACCGACCCGGGAGACTTGGGCAAAAGCCTCGATCCTGTGTATCAATCTGTGAATCCGTGAATTCGTGACCCTAATGTCAGATTTTTAATTTGGAACAAATCTGTGCCTGGTAAACATATTCTTGAGGAAGCTAATTTTGTGACGACGTGAACAAATGGATACTCGTCGGCTTAGTTGATCAAAGCAATTTTACATGAGGCAGTGACTATCGTACCTCAACATTACCGCGTCCATGACATCAAAATGTCCGCCCGTGACTTTCGTTTACCACGCATTTGTTACTCACTGAGTCATTAAGACGATCATTCGCAAAGCAGGCACAGATAGATAGTGATATTCACAATTCCTGAGTAGATACTGTCGGGAGTCTCAGGATGTCCCAAAACCAAAAGCGTGGACACTGACAGTTCTGTTCTACCAGATCAAATATGATCACGCAAATGGACCACCTACGTTGACGTATTATAACTGATATAGCAAACACCGGCAGGCATATCTTCAAGCTGAGGAGGTTGAAATTCAACATTACCCATCAATCTGGAAGATTCATATGTGTTGTTAGCTTATACAAGAGAAACTAGTTGACGGGTTATTTTTAAGTGAAAAACACGTCTAGCCCTTGGATCGTGTACCAGAATGGACAAAATATCAATTTTATCTCGTTGCGTTTTGCTGTACTATGATGACCAACCTTGACAATATTCTACAGGACGTTGGTGTAATACCGGATTAGATACCTCCGAGAATAAACTATTTAATAAATTCATGTGCTCAGCATCTGATGGTACCCAAAGCCCACCGTTGAGTAAGTAGGCCTTTTTTCTGGTGAACTCCCCTGAACACATTAAGCAAATTTTTCACAAACATTTAGACTCATGTTCATTTAAAGATTGTTAGTCCAGCACATGTAGCCAAGTCCGCGTATGTTGGTGTTCAAATGGTCTGAGTGGAGTACAATTAGGACTCAGTCTGCATTGCCACCTCGCTGCTTAACATTGATATGTGCAAAGTTTGAATGATACCGGTCCAAGGTAACAAACTGCGCCCCCCCCCAGAATTGATGAGCGCGGGCTTTCACGTGCAAGAATTATAAACTAATACTTGGCTGTGTGCCAGATAAGCCAAAGGAAAATGCGTGAAAGTGGAATCAAATATATATATATATATGTTTCCACACGTTGAGAATGACCAAGACGGCGGTGGTTTCTGTACATCATGCGTTAAGATTTTCACCCAGATTAGATGAGCACGCAGGAGCTACATCGCACACACTTGCCACGTGTCTTGTCAAAATATACGCACAGTGTAACCGACACTCAACACTGAATCTTACTATTTTTATAGAAAACAACCACCTGTTTGCTGCCAAATTTACGTCTTTCAGGCACTTTGGAAATCATGTGGACTCTTCTAGAGCAGTGTGATTTGAAAAAAAAACACGTTTGTTTGCTTTTTTATTCAAGTCGATATTTTAAACATGTTTGCGGATGGCATCAATACGCCTGGATAAATATACTTATTCTTCCCTTCGTTTAGTGAATAAACGCTTATGTATTATGAAACTAGGTCTTTAAGATTGATCTGTTTAAAGGAGGACTATTTACTCACTCTTTCATCTCAGCTTGTTCCACAGTCATTTCAATTTATTACTGGCAAACTATATAAGGGTTAATCCATCATCTCATTCGTCCGCTTTTCCATCAGTCACATATATGGAAGAATTTGCGGTGATCGGCCCTGGAGACACCAGATTGGGAATAGGCTATCTGTGTTCACATGGTTTCAAAGATTTCATTCATTGCTCATTTGTGGCTGCTGAGGCCAGGATTTATCCTCCACGTCTTTCAGAGCCATATGTTGTGGAGGGGAATTTCGGTTGAATATGTAATTGCCAAATATGTGTGATTTTCTATGCAGTTCCCGATGAAACGATTAGTCGTAAAGACGTATATCATAAGAAGTAAAGTATGAAAACCAAATAGCCGTAAGTCGATAAAGGCTGCTTTAGTTTGGTGTCTTTTTTGAGCTATATAAATAAGCTGTACGGCTTCTGGTGGCCTTTATTTTATTCGCTTATACTAACTCTCTGCTACTCCGTTGCATTTTTTTCTGCATGATTGTTTTGGTTTCCGAAGTTTCAGCGTGCCAACTGGAGCCACGTATGTCTGCAAATAGCCCGGCGTCATTGTGTCATATTGTCGTGATTCGCACCATGTGGCCTTATCTTGGTATTCTGTTTGAAAATTTGCTGCATCAGTGCTGCATTTAAAAACACTCAGAATACTGAGGATAAGTACCAAGCTAACCCTTCCAATCTGCTCTTTACGTGATCAGATAGACAAAGGCGTCATTGATGGGAAATTGGGAGATAAACTGGCTGTTTTACATAGTTGAATATGTTGAGTTTTCCGCATTCACAGAAGGTTATAGGATAACAAAGTGCCAACTGCGCAACAAAGAAAGAATCACTGTGTAAGTTGTCGTTTTATTTGTGTTTGGAGGAAAGCACCCCAAAGCGATTTTGAAATAGCGGTCGTCGTTGTTCCAGGTTAACAAGTAGTTCCTTGAATAAACAACATGACAGGTAATGCGCTTCAAAGAATCGTGATTTCGTAGCTAAGTTGCTATGGCAAGTTTATACTACACATTTGCGTCATTGCATGCGCCACTTGCCAGCATTTACCTCAAGTTCACTGAGATCTCTGTGGATGATATCTAGAGATACCGCTGTGTTTGTACGTGAAATCTTTCGAACAATTTAGTGAAATCTGTAAAACAGAAAAAACACCAGTTGGTCTGTGCAGAACATCTATTCGAACTCTATGATTCCTCTCTATGAATGGTGTGGAACTAATCACCGAAGCACACGGAACAAATTTTATGTTGATCAGCGCATACACAAGCGCACGCATAAAGTACATCCGGTGGACTAGCAAGCTGAGAAAACTTGCTTTATTATGAGATAACAACATATCGTTCCACCTTATTTGCATCCTGCGTTGATTCTATGTTGTACGAAATAAAGCAGATCGTCGAGTGGTTAGTTTTGCGCATGACTTTTTTCACAGCCAAAAAAACCGCCACGTTTAAGCATCAATAATATGGAAATCCGCGAACAATTCCGAGGTGAACTGGTTATTCCTACAAAGTCGACTCATCAAAAGTACACGAGTTACAGGTGTGGTAAACAAAACGCGTTCCAGTGAGAAAATGTGAACCGAATTCAGAGCGAAATAAGTGCGAGAAATCTGATGCGTGGTGTAAAACAGCAATAAAGTACGTTTGCAACAGCGAACACTCGATGGCAACATACATGTGACCAATAATCCACATCATTCTAGGTTTTTGAGATTTTTGCTAGTCCAAAAACACTATTGTGAATTATACAGAGTCATTTCACACCCCACCGTAGTATGTGAACGCCAAATTAGGCAAATTAAAATGGAGGTTTTAAGGGTGTAAAAACAGCATATTTGGAAGAAAATCACAGAAATCACCTAACGGTGTCCACGCATTTAGAAAACGTCGGCTTATTTTGATCGCGCAATTAAAGCCTACCTGCTGAAGGAATAACAGTCAGGCATGTGAATTTCAGAATGTGCTTTCACAGCACTGATTTACATTTGTGCGTCAGTGTTGCGAGACTCACGGAAAATAATGAAGATTGTAGTCCATTTCCTGGAAAGGAAAACGACTAAGCCTTTTTGACTGTTAATATTTCATTTACTCTTAATCCAAGCAACGAACGCTCTTAGTGGTGCACATGGGTTCCACATCACTGATAAAAAATCTGGCAGGGGTGTATTTACGTACGGAAAATCAGATAAATTGCACAGCGCTATTCCTGGTGGTCCATAAAGTTGTCGCACCAGAGAGATTTGCGATGGCTGGTTTGCGTTTGACTGTTGTATGTGCCATCTGATCAGTTAATTCACTTCTTCACCCGTTACACAGACCCGACAGAAATCTCAGATATTTCACTTGCAGCTTGCACATGCCGTCCGGCCCAGTTTTTCAGCATATCTCATTAAGATCCAGTGTCTCCAATATCCTTGAAGGCAGCTGTAGGCGATAGCCACCTATTTTAGTCTAGGCGTTTATTTATTGTAGATGCAAATCATGCTGTTGCCCCTGATGCTCCCGTGGTATTTTGACCGACTGTGTAGTTATGAACAAATCGAAATAAAATTATGATTGCAAGGATGTCATTTGAATGCGGCGGTTTTAGCCGATAAATCTCCAGTTTAGTCTGTGCAACAACTTCAAAATGTTGTCCTCGGTTGGGACAATTACTGCGGCATCAATTTATGCGCTTTAGATTGATTGCTCTTGATAAAGTCCTACTGTTTATGGAATTTTGTTGCCTTATGATAGCTGACCAGCTTTCATTATTTGAATGCATGGAATCTTTGGTTACCAGGGGATCAAGTGTGCTGCGCGGTTGAGCACCATACGGACACTGTAGGGAGATTTTGTTGCAATGGCAACTTTGTGTTGTATTGGGGATAAAATGTTGATATCGGAACACGTGTTTGGACCGTTCTGTCAAAGGTTAACACAAACCTGTAAACTGTTGTGCAAAATCACAGATATTTGTGCCTCAACTGTACTGAGGAACACCAAACTAACCTCGCCCATGTTCTACTCAAACTGCTAGCTAAGTACAGCTAGTCATGTGATATGCGAGATACGTTTAACAACTTGATGCACAGTTATAATTCTGAAGGAGCCTTTCAAGTATACTCCACGAAAGTTTGATCCATAATGCGTTCAGTATTTATTTTCTACCGTGTGGTGGAACTGAAAAAGAATAACTTTCATGAGTAGGATCCTAATTCACTCCACGCATTTATACAACGAATGAGTTGAAAAGCCTCCCATCATACTTCTTTTTGACAAACAAAGCATAGCATCTTTTTGCGATAATTTGAAAACCTAATATACTACTATCTGCTCATCCACCAAACGTATTGCACCAATGTACCAAAAATACCTGTACGGAGATCCTGAACCGAAAATTAGCTAGGCATTTGCGCCGGTGAGTGATTAAAGAGGCGTTTTTTCACAGAACAGTTAGCGTAATTTCGTGAATGACAAATGCAGGAATATTCAAACTAGAAACTATTCACAGGATGTGTTAAGTACTGTTAACCATTTCGAAGCCTCAAGCGACGTGATCACCATCATTTTTCCGAACAACTCATCAAAACTTTCACTACACTGGCATAAATATGCGCAAAAATAGCAACCTAGAATGCCGGCTATTCTACTTACTCGTTGAGCGCACGCTCACTCTAACTGCTGTTGCTGTATCAACGCTTGTGATCCATAAGTAGTTTTAGGCGGTGGCCTGTTACTTTCACTAACATACCACACCTGAGGCTACCCAATCAAATATTGCACGATGCAGTGAAACTGTCACATAAAATATTGCTTTGAGCACTATTCAATCAGATCGGATGACACTGGATTACGGCAAATTTGCGCCAAAGAAACACCCAGTTGCCAAAAACGGTGGAGGAGGAAACATCAGCAGAAAGCAGGAAACACACCAGATATTCTCAACAATTTCAGATCGCCAAACAACACACGTCGAGGAGATGGCATTCAAAATTGACAATAAATCACCTAGATCGGATGACACCTAGGTCATCCAGCGACCAAAAATTAAGTGAGGCCGCAACATTGCGCGGTCGCAGGCGATTGTCATGAGCATTTTGAGGCATGGGTCGTTAGTCCTGGGGAGCTTCTTCCAGGCTTACGGTTGTCACAATACAATGCGCAATGGTTGGGTTAATGTATGCTTATGTGTTGTTGATATCCGTGATCTACAGACGAGCAGCGCTCAACATTCTGGGCCAACGCTATTTACGTTGCACTGCGACAGCGCACGGCATTCACAATACCCAAAGTGCTTTGTGAAATTTCTTAACCTGATTACTTCAAGTTGGGATGAAACAGGTCCAGAGCGTTCCCCGATATTTTGAAATCGACATGTCACTAGCTTGACGAAATCTTAAGTAGGGTTCTTTGGCTATTGGTGTAATAATGCTTGTAACATAGATACGTTCTGCCGGCAGGTAAAATTTTCAAACGCCCTAAGTACCATCAGCATTCACTTCCATGGACGAGTGAGGAAATATTGAGAATCAAACAGAACAACAGTCAACCAGCACCAATGAAGAATACAGATGTCCTATTTTCGGACAGAATCAGATAAACTGCATTTTGACTACCAGAGCTGAATTCCACTTCAATCACAGCAAACTTGCTCGAGTTTTTTGCGAAATATTGACAACTTTAGCGGACCTTGTAGTGTTTTTGAGTAAAACACATCATTCAGCCTTGGAGGGTCGAGCGCGTTTATGGTTGTTAAAACCTAATCCAGTAGTCGGACATCAGTCTTAACTAATGCTGTCCTCAAGGCCCGAGTGAATAATGGCCATGATTTGGGTAAGAATTTCTGCTGCACTTGTCCTTCAGAAACAATACAGCACTCATTTTTAGAAGCCACATTTGGCCGATGTGACTTAATGTCTCTCTGGTTTGTGTCAAATGTTCCTTCAAATTTTGGCACTGTAGCTACCAATGCATCACGCTCGTCAGACGTTTCAATTGGATATGGTGAGGGAGTGGTCGGATAACTGTGCGGTGCTCGATTTCTAAACGCAACTCAAGAGCCATCATCCCAGGTTGTTTGTTCGTAGGTACAAAAAACACAACTGATGCCGAACCAGTGAGATCTTCAATCTTCTGGCACGTCTTATAAACTGGCAATGAATGCTGAAATCTGAGTAGCGCATAAGCTGCGTTCATCTGCTCAAGAGTCCACTGGTTTACACCGTAGTATAAGCTTCCTGATTAAGCGAAGGTCCACACCACTAGAGTATTTTACTTGAAATTTAGCTTTTGTAGCCCCATCCGTAGTTTGAATCACCAAAATCTCAAACAGCGTTTCGTAAAATAACCCACGAGAGTTCCTTGTTGTTCATCTCAACCCTCGAGAGGATAAACGCTTGGTTAGTTTGCACAACCTCGGCATGAAAGACGCTATCGCGGACATACGCTTATGGCTTATTAAAAACCCTATGCCACGGTAACGCTTGGTGTGTAACGTTAGCCTAATCAAACGGAGCGGTTTGTCCATACCCAGGGGAATCTTGGACTATTCAAGAGTGTACCTGCCAAGAAATCCCACCTAAGATTTACACCAATCAATCTTAAATTTTTACAAGCAAGCTGGAACACCGAAAATACAAATGAAACGAAAGAACCTTGTAGTTTATTTGAATAGAATCACATCACCTGATTTTCCACAAAGTAACTCATGGCTTCTCACAACCCGATTCCTAGGCAACATCAAATAGGTGGTAGAAAGTTTTTCCTGTTTGGCCATTGAATCACAATTATTGAGTTACCCTTGTCGTGCTTCGACGCCTCAACATTCTTCCTCTGAAATTAAAATTTCCAACGTATGTACGCCTTCATGCAAGGTTGAAGAGTTATTATGACTTGAAATTTGATTTGCCATCATCAACCATTCTTTCCACAGGCGGTTCGCTCTCTTGTCTGCGTACCAACTTGCATTTTGTACATACGAGCGTAGCTAGAAGGAAAACGGACAGCCAATATAGGAGTGGTCGAGATGGATGTCACCGAGGGCAGGTGAGGCAAGCCTTTTGTCCCATAGCTCAGGCATCTTTGCGCAAATCGAGAAGTGAAATATTGTATCCTTGCCTCAGGCAGCAAGAGCAGAAGGCAGAGTTAATAATAACCTACCGAATCATCTGTGGAATTGCGCCGGAGCAGCAAGCGAAGCTTGCTTTCCATCACAAAGCATATTCCCACTGAGCGCGGCATAATGCCCGGCGAACTGATATGAGTCGACTAATGGACGCGGATAGTGCCGTAGACGTAATTATCTGCGTATGGGGCGACCAAAATCAGAGCAAAAGACGGTGATGCCAACTTTTGCAGAGTTTTTTCTGCATTTGCATTCACATCCCAGCATTACACGCATTCTTGAATACACGGATGCCGAAACACCCAAAATATGGAATGAGTGTCGGAATGTTTTCGTTTATTTCGCATCAGTCACACCACATGATTGTCCACAAGGCTATTCATAGCCTCTCACAACTTGCTCCCAGGGCTTCCACAAATAGCTAGCAGGAGTCTCCCCTGATAGATCATTCGGTCACAACAATTATATGTCGAAGCTTATCGTCCAGTAAAGTTGTTAGTTTGGTCAAGAGAGATGTTCCATCTTGTTATTGCACGCGCGGCATCTTTCGTTGCATTTCTTACAACTACATGATCCCCAATTTAACGCAACGTCAAACTAGGCCACAATCCTATCACAAAAGATGTGAAGTATAAAGCCTAGACAGGGGAATTTGATGTGGACAGTCCTCTACAGTGTTAATCATCGATCTTTAGACTTAGATGAAATGTTCAGCAATATCCTCATTATTTTTAAAAATCATACATTTCATATTTGTGCCTGCCTTATTAAGCAGCCGATCCTTGTGAGCCCTACAACCAACAGTTCGATCCCGATAAAGAATGTTTACCTCCTCGATAATTAGTACACGCCACTCGACACAAAAAAAGTCGGTTAACTTCAGATAGCTGATTGTATCTGCCTACTTTTACGTGCGAACCTGAGTACGTCCCGTTGCGCGATGACAAACTACTGCTTTATTTACACTAGGATTGCTACTTTTTGACATTTCCAATGAACTGTTTGTGGATTCACAGGATTATCCGCAGGATAGAATTTTGCCGTTTCACGACTGATACAAACCCCATTTCATCTAACTATTCTCATGACCATTTGCGTACCACCCACAAATTTTATCTTTGTTAGCTCATCGGGGTTTGCAACACATCACTTTGGATTCCACATTGTGATGATCGCCCAGACGCAGGTTGTCCCTTGTTTTACTTGCACCATTTTATGTCGCATTCCAGTTTAGTCCCGCGTTTTTCGTAAGCACGTTTTATTGGTTGAAACACAATGGCGCTCAGGAACCTGACACTACCGAAAATCAGTTGCCATTTTGTTGCTCTTTGAGCGGCACGTGCGCCAGACATCCGCATAATGAAAAACTCCAAGGACATTTTATCACTGAGGTTGGTATAATAATACATGTCTCTACAAAGTTTATTTGAAATAATACTTTATTATTTATGTAGACTTATCTGTTACGATGGAAGTATCAACTTGAAGGTTTTGGCGGCCGGTTCGCTTTTTTGTCCGCGCAGTACTTCAAATTCTGTGTATAAGAGGAACATCGGCTTAGGTCATTATATACTCATTATGTTTCTGTTGTTCCAAAGATAGTTTTGGAGGTGTGGCTAAGGGAAAAATGGCCAGTCAATATGGAGGTCGGTCCACCTAAACAAGAGATAGATATCAACAGAAGCAGATATGACGAGGGGTGGATAAAAAAACACATATATTTGGACGTCATCGTCAGTAACTTGGGAACCAAATGGTGGTTTAAATGCTTCCTTTTGGAAACGAGAAATCCGGAGGTCCTTTCATTTGATACTCTTGCGTGAACTTATTTACCAACAGTCAAAATGACCTTCAGTAACTTACAAGAAGTGTGTTCATAAATAACTTGCATTCTGCAAGCAAAAGCTAGCAAGTGTTGCACTCTTGCATATGACAGATATTTCATCCGGATTCCAAGTGCATATTTCGTCAAACTAAGAGAGAAATGTGTGATCTTCACACAAGGAAGCTACTACAAAATCCAGAGTCAAAACTTTACCTTACGAACCATCCGGAAAGTCGCACTGGAGCAGCAAATCACAGGTGCCTTCCATCGCATGTTGGTCTTTTTCTTTGGGTGACTTGATGAATCCGTGCTCGCATCACTGTTCCAAAGTCTGTTCCCCATAAGGGCGAGTATCTTACTGTAGTGCACTGAACACGACTAACAGGTCTGAGTAATTGGCCGATTACCGACTGAAATTATGTAGGGTCGCTTGTGTTCAGTAGATCTCAGGTATTGTGCCTTTGGCTTCAGAAATCTGATCTACCTGATATCTCGCTTTCGACAGTATTCACTAGGCTCACTGCGAGATCGCTACCGCGGCTTCGAACAATTGGAACTCCATTGGTTTCCAAGCACTGACGGTATAAATCACTTGATCGAGTCTTCTGTGGACGAAACCAACAATTTAATTTCGGTGCCCGGGAGGATAGATTACATGGCTTATAGACCGACATAATGGCTTGCATCATGTCACCGTTGATGACCATAAAGTGTTTACAAGTACTGCTGAAAAGCACTGATGAATTATTTATCACGCGGAATTGTTGGGGCCTTCTGCAGTCTTGAGACAAAATGAGAGGGGCACGTTGGAATTTGGATATCTGACTGCAAAAATGCCGTCGTAGCGCGTGTACCTTGAACGGAATGTCGGACTTATATGAAAGTTAAAAAGGGAATCCCTGATGTTTTTCGCAACCAAGTCGACTGATAACATGTCTGTAGCTGAGATGGGTGGTGGAGTTCAAAGTTGTTACGTCAATGTTTCCACCAATCTCAATTGAGCGGCCTGAAATTGTGTTAGTGTGTTTTCCTATTTTCCTATCTTCTCACATTTTGCCACTGCGCATTATGATGAAGTCTGTTTCGGCCCATTATGGAATATAAATTTCCCCTAATTCGATCTTTTATATTTACGTGCGTGAATTTAGCCTGTTACCCATGAAAATTTGACCTTACCGGGACTGAATGCGGGCCGGCCGAGTAGAAAAAACGAATTTCCATGGTCTCTATTGTCACCAAGATTTGGCAAAGTTCAAAAGCTCATGATCACCCTGGTATCCATGGGGTGTCTTTTAGTTGGGAAAATAATGACGTTTTAATCCAACTCGGGAGCTACGAGAATGTGCACTTAAATAAGTTTGTGATTTCTCCAAACGAACACGAAACCGTTCTGCAAATATTTCTCTCTTGAACAGGGTAATAACGGGGAAAATGTTCTTGGATTTACATTGAATACGCTTGTGGTTTGTGGCACAATCAATTCAGCCAAATATGGGCCACAAAGGCCACCGGCGATCGGTGGATTTGGTCCGTTTTTTATTTAACTACTCATAAGTAACTCAAATTATATCTCGATTTCGGTCTTTGCAACTTTGATTTTCACGTTGAAAAATACTCAGATGTGCTGCTCGTATAAAGTTGAAAATATACAACATAACATTCGTTACGTGGTCTCGCATCACAGGAAGAATGTAGTTTTCTGAACGCGGAAAATAAAATCCCAGTGCGAATTAAAAAATTATTCAGAGTACGGTGATAAGCTAATCCAATATAGTTGTCAGTCAGAGCGGGCTAATCCTCTGACGACATTCGTGCTCATTCGATTCCTCAAAAGAACAACGGTCTCACTGTTAAATTTGGTGGCCAACTCCACATGAATCACTTGGCCACACTACTAAGATCCAACAAACAACGCTGACGACTAAACGCTCAAACGAATTCGCTCACATCAGCGCGCTTCCGATATGTGCAGACGTTTGTCTACTTCCGTTATCTTGCAAAAAGAAAATGATATTTGAAATTCAACCTGTGGAGATTAATTTGCCGAAAAGAGAAGACACTTTAGGCTAAAACGCATTATCGTTAAAATGAAAACCATGCGCGTAAGAATGTATTGGAAATCAAAATTTGATGGGGATAACCAACCAGATCTATTATCATTTGGTTTTGCATTCATTTCCTGATGTAGAAGTATCTTGCCTCGATATCCTGCGAACAACAAATTGCACTGCAGGCTTTATAGCCTAATCATATTTTCTGGAACAATCAAGAGGATCCCGGAAATGCGGGCGATAATCATAAGTCAGGTTTGGGCGCAAAATTCAAATTTTTAGGTAAGGTGGCTGTCACAATACCCGTTTTCCAAATGTTTAACCTGTCGACGTTTAGCGTGAATTGATTAAACATGACGCCGCCAAAGGATTAACTTGCGGCTTTTAGGTTTGGAGAAATAACCCACTTGCCGTTCGTTCTAATAATAAAATACTCCTCATGCCAAACTAAATCAACACAACTAACACAATTGAAATGCTTGATTAACGGGCAGGCATGGTGTATAAAAAAGTGCCCGAGGAAATACTAGCAATTCCATTTGCAAAAAATACTTCTCCTGCGTTATACACCTGTTTAGGATTGAACGCTTGAATAATAGTTAGTAATTCCTGCAACCGGTTGTTGGTCATTTCCGGGACACAGGTAGTAAATGGTAAATTGTTTGTCATTCATGTTCCATTTTTGACCTTAGTTATAACACAGTGGTGATTGATGCTGAACGACACAGGGACGTAACGCAAATGTTTGGTCCGTTTGGCAGAAAACTGATTTGAATCCTTGAGGGACAGAAACGGACAACCGACGAATGACCCAACAGTGGTACCTGAGGTTTGCAGAGAACACTATGCCTGTCTATACTCAGCCCCAGTGTCCTCATCACTTCCACTGTTGTCAAGGCGGAACTACAAACAACCTCTAACCGAATTGGTCTTCACAGTGGAGGACATTCGTCGAATCTTGCAAAAGATCAACCCATTCTGTGGGTTCAGGCCCGGCGAGGTACACTCAAGGATCTTGAAGGAAACGTCGTCTTCACTGGCAAATTATCTCTACCTGGTGTTTCGCCAGTCGCTTGACGGAATTCGCCTTCCCTCTGCTTGGAAGGAAGCGATTGTCACGCCAATCTACAAAACTGGTGACTGATTATCGCTTGGCAGCTATAGGCCTATAAGCCTTACTCGCGTGCCGTGCAAGGTGATGGAACGCATTCTGAAGCGAGCTATCCCAGATCACCTTAATTCCACGAACCTGATATCTTCAGCCCACCACGGACNCCGACTTCGCCCGCACCGCTCTTGCGTTGCAAGCATGCTCGTTTTTATGGACAGCTTAACCCAAGCCAAGGAGGAAGGACCCATATCGGATGCCACATTTTCCGACTTCTCAAAAGCATTTCGTAGGGTCCCACACGTCCCGCTGCTCCACAAACTCGAATCTTACGGGATTCAAGGTAAAATCCTTCGCTGGATCAAGGCGTTCCTATCATACAGATCATTCCTAGTGAGAATAGGCTCGGCCTACTCTTCTCCAGCGGCGGTCTACATTGGAGTTCCTCAAGGCTACGTCCTGGTAGCAGTGCTGTTTCTGATCTACGTCAATGACTTCCCAGATGTTCTTGCGAGCCCATGTCTACTTTTTGCGGACGACTTGAAAGACTGGAGTTCCAATGCCAATGCCCTACAAATGGATGTACACGCTCCAAAGCAGTGGTCACTGGACTGTCACCTTCCTCTGAATGATGGAAAGTGCGTCCATATGTCGTTTGTAGGAGACGCAGCGAAGGCCTTTGTCATACATGGTGAGAAAGAAAACACCATGAGGATGAATTCCAAAAAGGATTTCGTCCCCTCAAACGTGTCCTTCTCACTGCACCATGAGAAATCGGCACTAAAGGCATTCGGCATTTTACGGATGATCCGGCGCACCTTCTCCCGTATTACTCGCATGAACTTCAAAATACTCTATGCGACCTAAGTCAGACCGCTTCTGGAATACACCAACCAAGTCGTCTAATCATGACGCACGAAGGACGCCACCCTCATTGAGCGTGTCTAGCAAGGCGCTACTAGAATGGTTGGTGGGCTCAAATTCGTGGACTACGAAACACGTCTCGCGATACTTGATCTCTTTCCCCTGGAGTACCAACGCCTCCGAGGTGACCTAATTCTTACTTGTGCGCTGGTTGAACAAAGCTTGGCAAACAGGTTTTTAACCGTTGACCCAGCAAGCACACGGCGGGGGCATAGTAAGAAAATTTTTCAAGCTCACAGAACGCACACTCATTAGACAATTTTTTCTCATTTCGGGAAGTAGCTGGGTGGAATAACCTTCCGCCGATGGTTGTTCACGCTCCTTCTAGAACCCAGTTTAAAGCACTATTAGACACTTATTAATGCAAATCCTCTTGCTTCCAAGCATACTGCCCCGCACTGAGTACATAAAGATCAGTGCTACGCCTTTTTTCACTTTGCCTTCTAGGTGAACGTCAGCTACCGACTGACATAAACAAAAGTGACCCGCGAAACTTGGGCAAAAGCCTCGATTCTGCTTACCAACCCGTGAATCCGTGAGCGTAGAAGGGCACGATGTGTGTGTCCGAATTCGTAGGTTCGTAACTTAAAAAGGTGAGGCTTCGTCCTTATTTACGAAGAATTTTACCCTGCATGTTGTTTTATCTGTATTTACGATGGCTATTTCGGCTTAAAACGTTCCAAACACATCAATTATTTCGAGGCATTGAGGAAATAAGTAACGGATGGATTAGGATAACGAGGTTGCCTCAAAAACACCTTACTTCCATCGAGATGTTGCCCGCCCACCTGGAAATTTTAGATTGTAGTTCTTTTAAATTTTCGGGGCAACAAAATCTTCTTCACTTTTTTGCAGCGAGTGGCTGTACACTTTCAAACGGTGCTCCTCCTTAGGGTTTCCCGGGCGGCGATATTTTGTTGCATGACTGTTGCATTCAAATGGGTTTAATGTGCATTTGGAAGGCACCTTCATTCTTCCAGTTGTAGTTCATTGAAGCACCGATAAGATGTTTGCTTCCTTGCCCTTATACTACCTCAACGTGTGCCATGGGATTTATGCTCAAATAAACCAACAAAGCAGATTACATTTGGATTACCAGTTCCTTACCATGCGGTATGCAGCACACTTCCTGCCAGGTGAGACATTAGGGTAAAGTGTATTCAACGCGCCCAAATCTAATGATTCATTTCGCAGATAGAATTCGGATGTATACGTATTGTCGAAAACTGAAATTCTGTGAGCATCCATCGGATACATGCTGTCACATCAGAATATTGCTAATAAAGAAACCATCGTCTGCTCAAACGTCACCGGCGTGCATGCGTGCACTCTGCGCTGGATTTTCAAGAATTTGGCGGAATACAATGATTACATCGCATAGAAACATCTAACCTTGACATAAATACTCCTCATTTAAGAAAACGTTAATTTTGATTGGTTGTCCCAATTTTACAAGTCTCTCTTGTATCCCAGGTTTGTTATCGTTTTGATTACTTGGTGGTGTGAAATAGCATAGACTAATTTTAGCGGACTGAAGTAAATGGTGAGTCAGATCACAAGCTCACATCTACGAAACTCTGTTGAATTCTCTACATGTGTAACTACGCGCAACAAATTATTCCAATAATGCAAAGTTCCCTGTGTTCCAAGTTGCGTGCTGACAGAGTCCCTATAGTTGCCGTGTGGTTTCTATATTCGGATGGGGGACAGTTTGAATGCAATCATAGGAAAATTAAACTGCGTAAAAGCACAAAATAAAAACGCCAGAAAGACTAGCGGACTCAGAGATTTCGCCAGTCCAAACGTTAAATAAACGTGTCAACTTTCTGGAAGACCTCATAAGTGCTATGTCGTTGGGTGCACCAAACCCTGATACCGTAGTAGCAAGTAATAAATATTTCGATCACGAATGCCCTTGACCACGGTATTGCTGCAGTCCTAGAGCACAGGAATGTAGTCGGCACATATGCATATCGCGTCCTAACTATCTCTGTGCATGAGTACTCAACGATTGTGACGTCACAAGACGGAAGCCGTTCGTCAAAACCCAAGAGAAAACACACCCATATTGCACCAAGTGATGCGACGTACTTGGCACAGGGCCTAGTGGCCCGGCATGAAAATTGTTCCACTCGGCTATATGATGCCCTGCAGGAGCTGCCAAATAATTAACTGGGGTACGAAGTGAGTCCTATCCGGTAACAACTAGCTGGAATCAATACACCGTATTAACGAGAGTTGGCAGCCTGTCCAACTGAGGGGGCAAGAACGATCACTGGACTGCTAACGTGGTTTTTAGCAAGGCACGTACGTCGTTACCAACCGTCAGAAGGGTGTTGCACGATATACCACTGCTGATGGACTTAGGTAGTCTGCGGCTATATCGAGTTTGCGACCCGCGTTTTATGAAAGTGAACTTTATCGTGGAGCACGTGGGACTGCTTTGGCGTGTTCGATTACATTGTGCGGTAATCATTACTTATCCACAACGTTCAAGGAGAAGCGTGAGACTGTAATTTTGTAGAAAAAACAGTGAGCATGAGACATTTAGTTTGCTGAAAGGTAGCTTGAAATTGCCTAACTACTAATAAATGGTCTCTGAGCAGATAGTTTCCTCTTTTAACTAGTAGTAGGGAAGCCCTCAAGTACACAGTTTCAGTATGGGTTTAACGCGATGATATTGCACCTCATGGGGCGGCTTCAGACCGGAAAGATTATTCATAGGGAGATGCATGGCAGCACCTAGTGATTTGAACCAATGTAAATGGTACTTTCTAACGAGAAAACAGTAATGCTCTCGAAATGTGACTGCGCCAAAAAGGGTAATCACCGCTGAAGCCCTGTTCAGATGGTTTTCCTAAGGATGGCATAGAAAATCGTTTGATCATGCTGCCACGTCATGGGTGCGTTAAGCAGGGCACCTTTACCCGTACTTTGTGACCATCGCTAAGGATGTGATAAACTGTTCCATTTTAGAAGTAAAACATGCATGTGTCAGCCGTTTTTCCTCCCGTGAACGAAAGTGATCCTTTGTACATTATAAACGGGCTGCAAAGAATCTCGAGTTAGAATGTCACAGCCTCGTTGGTGAGAATGGCTTCAGATGCCTGGGCCCCACTTCTGCACCAGCGTTCGTACTCTTCATAGGTGAACGAAGATGTTGTCGCCAAATTCGTCAGAGAATATTCATTCACAAAACTCAATCCACATACGGAATCCGGACCAACTCGTTCGGTCGTTCAGTCAGGCATTTCACTCAAGATTGTTTGCACACTATTAGACAGACAGATCGCCTGGTGGAACACAGAGGTAAATGCGACTCTCAAAATATACGGCCTGGTGTTGACACCCGGGTTTTACGGACGGGCGATTTCGATAGTTTTTTGGACCCCAGAATACGAAAAGCGAAAAAGCGCGAACAAAACCGAACGTGCGTGCTTGATATATTGTTGGCTGTCACAAACCCTTGGTAAGAGAACAAAAGGTGTTTTTTCGATCGTCAACTAGTTTTAGGTGTGTGGTTATGGATGTCTTAAAAAACGTGCCAAGTGAACGTAGTTAGTGAATATTTTACTTCCAAACCGACGTAACAAACGCGTAATTCACACAAACCATTTTTTAAGCATCCGCGGATCGGCAGTCCATTGAAAACTCAACAGGGTCAGTTTGGACATCTCATTCTGATGATTTTATGAAACATTTGCCCAAAGTGTGAAATAAAAAGCTTCCGAAAAGTAATAATTCATCAGAGTTTGGCAGTTACAGTGAGATTCTCAAATTCCTGTTTTGTGGAGTGGGAATAATTCTGCGTTTACTAACCGGGGCATGCGTTGTGAAGGTGTAATATACATGCACGCAATTTATTTTATTTGGCTTCCTTTTGACGGTAGGACTATGATCCTTGTTGGTCAACAGGTATCCCCCACAACCGACATGGGATTAAAAATTTAACGGTGTGGGCTAGAAAAACACATGTGCTTCTAATATTAGTATACAAGTTTTTGTTGAGTTTCCAGGTAGCAAACTGTTTCAAAAGCCATTGGGAAATGATGAAAAAATAGGGCGATTATTTCAACTATTTTCGTGCGGAAGATTTTACGATACCATATTAGGGTAGGAGATGGCTAGAGACTTCAAGACTTACAGAGTGTTAGATTGTAGTAACTAGACTCACAATGTTCCACCGGATGGATATTTTGGTGAAATCAAAGCAAACTGGTTATGAACAAATATGGGGCTACCACACTACAGATTTCGTGCGGAGATTTTACGATACCATATTAGGGTAGGAGATGGCTAGAGACTTCAAGACTTACAGAGTGTTAGATTGTAGTAACTAGACTCACAATGTTCCACCGGATGGATATTTTGGTGAAATCAAAGCAAACTGGTTATGAACAAATATGGGGCTACCACACTACAGATTGTTGGTGGTAGCATATGTGGTATCTCTTCCCCGGCTATCTTTATACTTTTTACCAAATGGGAGCATACTTCACACATTACTTCAACGGGAGAGCATCCGGCAGGGCTGTGGCTGTTATTTTGTCGCACCTGTGCACCACATGGCTTACTTTAGTCCCAGGGTGAAAACAATTTTGAAATTACTGTGGACTATTATATACTGTACTATATATTATTATGTCGGTCGTGTGTTTCCCCTGCCAGTGATCTAAAGCGATTCCACCAGCCGTGTCCAACTAGTTTCTAAAAGCTGATTGATTTGTTTTATGCGTCTTTTTTCATATATAGTCCACACGTTGTTGTCCACTGTTTAAACTCTTTCACCTATATTTTCGAACTGAGTTTATTCATTACTCTTTGCGCGGACGTCGCACGTGAAATGGCACTGCATTGTTTTTTCTTCGAACAGACATCCATCAGAAATGAGTTCACGTTTCCCATCGGGGTGACTCTTTTACCGATTCAGTGGCCCAAAGCTTGACGACAACCATGGGATCGAAAGTAATGTTGAAAACCGTCCGGAATAGCAGTCTCGAAAAATAATTGTGAGACAGAAAAAATCGCCCCTTGTGAGCAAAAAATGATAGCTAATGCAAATGCAATCTGGAGTATTTGAAAGAGGACACTCAACGAATTATTGCTTGCGCAAAGTCGCGACCTAGTAAACAACAAGTTATTTGCTGTAGTTCGTGAACCCCGTTTTTATGCCATAAGCGAATCTCGGTCTCTGTATGGTGGACTGAAATTGTGACACATGTTTCTGCTACGATGGGCGAACTTTTAGAACTGCCTAACAGCGTGTTCGCTCACTGATTGAGCGCTTACGGTAGCTATTGCATGATAATCAAAGTGACCGGAAAAAGCCTACAAACGTTCCACGCTTCCATGCATTTTGTAGCCTCTTATTTGCATGCATACTACACTCACGGACATAACATATGAACGTATCGAGGATTGTTGCCATGTGTGACTGCAGAGTGGGTTCTTGTTGGTGTCCATAACAAATCTGCCCAATCAATCCAGCACCACGCGCAAAGTTATTCATTCACCAGTTATTAGAATCGATATGTTGAATTACTGCCACCGTTATGAGCAAAAGAACTGTTTCCTTAGGCAGATCACAAAATTTATGATGCTGAATTTTAGCCGCGTGTGGACACACAAAGCCGGCGTGAAGAATCAATGCTTCATATGTGTATATTGTGTGCGTGTAGATTTCAAAAGTAACTCTCTCTAAAACCTGAATTATTCTGCCTTCAGTCGTGCACATTCATGAACACAAAGAATAATTCTGTAAAAAGACGCCCGAGAAAGTTCGGGAAGCCAGCTCACCGATGCTCCCAAAAAAACCGGAATTCTCCGCCTATGCCATATTTGTATGCCAAGACGTTTGCTTTGGTGGATCTGATGATGCCTCCAGATAAAATGGGTTTCCATAACCACAGATTATCCGCATACGCAACACATTAAATAATCGCTATTCGTGACTTTAGGCCCATCCGAAGACTAGAAATATAAGTTTACGTATGGACTGAATTCCTTGCAGGTTGCTGGTAAGCGTGGAGACTTGCTAGTTGGTCTTTGAGTTACGCAACCGTGCTTCAGTTACTTCACACAGCACATAAAACTAAGATATCCAAATATCTTTTACTATTCATATGTCAACCAGGAGATAGTTTACTTAGGCTCGGTTGAATTTAAAATGTGTTAGCATTAAAAGCCAAATCTTCGGGAATCCTGCAACTAAAAAGTGTAATATAGATACATCTCGAAGTGCATATATGCTGCATAACGCAACAAACCAGTTAATGCGTTAAGTGAATGTTATTCAACCCATTCGTTTGAGAGGGATATTTGGCTTTTATTCACATCTAAATTATTTCAAGCGTGCACAAAATGTCACAGCACATGGTGACAAACCTAACTAAATGAATGACATTCGCAAAGCACGAGAGAAAAACTGCAAAACAAAAGGTCAGTGACGTTTCACCAACAAACAGAGTCTTACAGCGCCAAAAATAATATCTTACTTTTTTCGTGATGGCCCACATTTTCCAAGGAAACCTATGCGCACCTAATTTCTAAGGGATACCCACGAAGAGTTACAGGGCGCACCATACGTGCATCCAAAGTATGACTAAACTCATTGGTCGTATTTGAATGGGTACAAAGATTGAACTCATAGTCCTTGTCACCCGGCCTGTAGGATTTATAACATTCAACAGACTTTATATGTATCAGACGAGCCGGTACGAGATAAAAAGAATCATTTACAAACCTGCAGAATACATTGCTTTTGCCATCTGCATTCCAGCGTTCCATAACGTGCGAAAGTCGTGTTTATAAGAAAAATGTTTGTAAACGTAGCTAGACCGGCATCAATTGTAATTTGAGTGTATATATTCAAAACAGTCAGTAATTCTGAGCGACGGTGTTTCGGGGGTGCATATGAGCACTCCTGTCTTCTGAAAATACAGTGAACCTATCTGTGAATTTTCTTATGGTGCTGTTTTATTTTCTAAACGAAGTTATCACTTTAGCACAGTTCAACCCCAGTACCAAGACCAATATTAGAAAACATAAATTTTGTCATACAAGCTGTAACATCTTCGAAATTTCCTGTGAACTTTTCGCCGGTTTTCTGATTGTCAAACGATTGGCATGTGAAATAACAGACCGCAGTAGCTTCGATATTGACGACCGGTTGTATCGTTAGTTTATGCTGGTAGATTTCGGCATTCTGGCAGCTTACCAAAACGAGTATCCACACTGAAAGATTGTTTGATGTGACGACAAAAACGAAGTGTTGAAAGGCCTACTCGGGAATTTCTATGGGCAGTGGCTGGCTAACAGTTAGCCGGATATTGTAAACACGGAGTGTCTATTTGTGAATCAGAGTAATTTTCTGCAAGAGTTTGAGTATGCTGCAGTTAGCAGCTGAAAATGGAATGTTGCATAAACAGCTAGAGATGTGCGGGAGCACTGCGCACGCATTTGAATTGTCCTGTAGATGCCGCAATCCGATCATAAATTTCGCAAATGTTTCCTGTTATGAGATCAATTACAAAGCATTTAGAATATGAGAGCGCTGGTGATGATCCATCACACTGAGTCGGTGACTCTGATTCGTTTCTCACCAAACGATTCGTTGAATCTCACGACCATGAGCAAGAAATGCATTATTGTACCATTGATCTGCTTCTCTGAACCATCATAAAGCATTTAAAATCTATAGAGGAAATTTTGGTAGCTCCGGTAGCGTAGATGGTGGTCGTTGGCTTGTTCGCTGAGCTGGGCAATTTGATTGCAAACGTTTCATCACCAATCGAGGAGACATCCTGAGTGCGTTATTGTGGGGCGTAGGAGTGCGTACGTAGCGGTTGGTGGTTGTGCACAACCACCATGGTCGATGGTGTAATATGTGCAGAAGAAGCAAAATTTAACTTTTGTGCTAACAGCAAACTGAGGAATATTATTTTGAAATGAGTCAGTTCTGATTCAATATTGGCATTCAGCGAATGCCTCGTTGGGATCAGCAGCATGTTTGGGCGTTTCCTAACGTTTCCGTTGAATAAACACTATGCACTCACTTGCAAACAACTTCGGTTTTGCGGGAGACTCATCTGGAATCTCTCGTTTATGATGTTTTGTAAACAATTTGTATTCAAGGGGAAAACTTGTAGTGAACTGTCAAAGTGTTTTCAGCAACGTTACATCTATACCGTGTATCGCTATATCTCGGATATCCTGCCAACTGAAACATGAAGCAGCCTGCTGCAGCACAATCAGTTGCTTAAAAACATAATAAATGACAGATCCAGCTGGGCATTAGGTGAGTATCACGTGAAAACGAAATTGGTAAGAGAATGAGTGCATTGCGCTAATACTGACATCTGTTTCACTGTGACAAATTTGAGAACATCGAACTCAGAATGGTGTCCACTCTTAGAAGTGTGTTGAAAGTTTCCGAAGTTCCCGAAAGCTACGTCACTTGTCCGTCTTACACCAAGTTGTACGGGATATCGGAACAGGACTAAAATCCGAACCAAAGGCTCAGCTTCGTCTAGTCCTTTGGGGAGCGTAAGGTATAGTGCCATTGGTCTGCCTTGACCCGATCCATGTATTAAGCGATTATTGGTTTGATTCTGAAACTCCCAACCAAAATTGATTGCGATGGCATTAGCACGACTAGGCTCATTTTTAAGTGCTAAGAACAATCGTTTGCAAATTTGGTCAAAATGGGGACAAATCCCATCGAGCTATTATTGTGATTCCCTTAGATTCTGGGTTAGAAATATTTCTGTTTATGCAAGGCTACTTAGGACACTGAAAAAAACAAATCAGGTTTATTTTTCAGCCATGAAGCATGGAGAGTGACCAAACGTTTATATATCATCAGCATATATTTCGGTTGTTGTCATTCAGTATATCGACGCATTGCCAATATGCGAATCAAAAAGTCAACTCACCGTTGTGTGACTTATCATCCAAGAGAAAAACAACCACATACGATTCGGGGATCAAATTTTTCACTTGCTCTCGCAAGTATTCCAGAGATGGTGCCCGCACAGCTCCGGCACTAAGACTGACCTAGCCAAGGAGCTAAGATTCTCGTTGATAAGCATTTGCTCATTATCATGCAAGAAAGTGGGGAATTAAACCGAACGAGTTCGAGGCGCCGTCGATGGCTTTGGGCGATACCACAGTGGATAACGGTTGGACTAAAGTAGAATTCGAAATCAGGTGCCTTCTCACACACGTACAAAGAAAATCGTCTAATCAAAGATATCACATATACGTTTTGAATCCACCGAATAACCTCAAGTGATTTCAACTCATACCTTATTTGCAAGTCGCGTGCTTTGGAACGCTTTTGTTACTACATGTAATATGCATCTTCAATTCGTGGCAGTTAACATCAAACTCACTTGGTTTCCTCTAGGTTAAACAAAGCTCAACGTTATCGATTGTCTCAAAGTCAACACAATGGCAAGGGAGCTGTTTGACCTTCAAAGCATTAAACCACGTAGAATACAAATGCCGTATTGAAAATTGGGGTCAGCAAATGTAGCCAGTAGTTGTCAGATTTAAAAAAACGACTATTGTATAAACTTTACGTTTAGGCAAAACAATCCAGATTTTTCGGGTAAATGTATCCAACAAAACTCAGGTTCCAGTGAGACTGGCTTAGAACACGTTCACAGATACGCTTCTGGGCTTAACTGTCGGTTACCCCAACAAATCTCATTTGAAACTTTTCACCAAAATTGGCACCCAAAATTGAGACACGAGCGATCACTGACTTAGCAAGATGAACCTACCCGTTGGGCCGACAATGTTAAATTCCCTCAAACCGAACAGCCAGATCCTATAAAACAACCAGATGCAATCGATAATTTCACATATCAAGGTCATCAAAAGCACAATAAAATGAGATGAAGCAGCCGACAGTCGTGTGCGCTGGCAAACATCAGATCAGGGAAACCCATGGCAACATGTGTTGTGTTCACTGCACTAGGCCTTCGTAAGTCATAAATCGGGTGGCAGAACAATGCTTGTGCATACTTGTCCCGCTAGCAGCATGCGTTTTCATCTCATTTTAGTGGGAACCGTGCTAACAAGGAGTATCCCACCATACGAAGTGTGCATGGGTAAGTCCCATCGTGTAGGCACACCTGTACACCACCAGAGCTCTGTTAGATCGCCCTAATCTTTAATATTGCAGCATTAGTGGAAAGTTAATTAGCACTCTTTAGTGGTTTGGGATGGTCACCGTGAAATATTTTCCGATATACAGGGACACGCGCCATTGTCAATCACAGTTGTTAAGTAAGAAGACGAAGATACCGACACTCATGGTTCCTTCTTTATCCATTTATTTCCAAATATCTAGTTTGGTGAATTAAATCGCTGTCAAGCGAAAGCATCACGTTAAATGCCCATGAGCATCCAGGCGATAAACCTCGGTTCAAACATGAGTGCATCCTTTTCCAGCGTAATTATGGCAAAAAAGTTAAAGGAGATGCTACGGAATTTGCACAAACCGGAACTGAATACCAGATAGTATGAAGGCTTAAGCTCAGAAAGGAAGTGTGATTGTGAAACGGGCGCATTTATGCACTAGTATCCGTAGAGGCGATATTGTTATACATTAATTTATATTATTTTACAGTGGAGGAATAAGGTGTTCCTCCGGCATACTTTCAAAACGACGATTCTGGGATATTCGTAAAAACGATTGAGGAATTGAAACAGTTACCATCTCTAAAATATCAGACCGAGATTGCTGTGAGCGCCCTCAAAATTGTGAAAGAGTAGGCTTAGATGTATGAATTATACTATTTTTCGAAGTAAAACAAATAACCAATTATATCGCGGAAGAAACACACGCAGCCGCTGACGAATCCAGCCCTCATGTTTTTTCTGGTCGCCGCATTGGCAACCAGCCGCACTTTCGGCTTTCATCAACACACCTGAAAAATATTTGATAACTGCACCGTTTATACTACTGCAAATTGGTTTTTATCACCTACCTATACGGATACACAAAGTGTTGGATTGGGTTCAACAGAAGCCTGCGGGGATGACCCTCATGAAGAAAGTGGTGAGTTTGAAAAATAATGACTATGACATGGTATCACCTGTTGCACAAAATGCGGGGCAAACCTGCAAAAGTTTTCGTGTTATTCAATGGCTGTAACCCGCGCCTAATAAATGAGTCGCTTTTTTATGTTTAATATTCATCCGAAATTAAGAAAGCGGACGAAATATTTGCTAAGAAGTAAACAGCAGAAATTACCGATACATTAGAAATATGCGTCGCAAACTTAAAAGGGTTGACCAGTAGAAGCAAGTCTCCTTACTATTTGAGACTCAATTGAAAGAAATTCATCTGGCATTTGATTATTGCATTTGAATAACGCATTTGGAAACCCACAAACTGCCGTTTTGCAATTTCTGGAGTGTATGTGAGTCTATAACATTGGCACTTTTGAGAAGTAAACTCATCCAGCCATACCGCTTAAGGCACGCTTTTATATTCATTAGGATTACAATTATTCGCTAAATTAAATTCCGCTTTACAGTTTTGGAATTCGGCCAGGTAGACGTGTGTCGAGGTAATTTGGTGAACATATTCTATATCGCTTCAATGCTGTCATTTTTACTGATGGCCGAATTACGTATAATCTACATCACCAGTTCGACACCCGTCGGGATGGACCTGTTTTGGCTTCGCTGCACTTTTCAGTATATATCCAAAAAATCAAGATTCAATATTATTGTAATCAGTAAAAAAATCAAACAAGTAGCATATGTTAAACCGGAATGCCTACAGTCAATTTTGTGTGATCATCCTAGTGCATTCCAATCACCTACACATATAAACTCCGAGAAATTTGTACCGAACTGTGTAATTTTTCCATTTTAGATAAGTGTAACAAAGAGGAAAGGAGTCGTTGCATAGGTGCGTAGAAACCTTGAATCGTATGCAAGTACTGTGAAGACTTTAGGTTTGTAGTTACTTACAAGTCAACTCATCCTGAATTTTTAACGTTGACATTGATCCAGTTTAGCGTGGCTGCTCAAGAAACTTTTAATTTATTTTTCCCTCTTGCCTGTGTTAGCAGTTTACCTGAAGGCGTCGGGCGTTTGTTATGCGTTTCACGCATTTAAGATGAAATATAGATCTATCATGTTTTCTACGAAAGTGGCAGAAATGAATCTGTTCCATGAAAATTTGGCTTTACGTTAGCTAAAACCACAGTTTGCCACTTTAATTTCGCACTTTGTTTTCAGCAAGGCACCAAAACAGCGAAAGTGAAAAAAGTAGGTTGTCCCAGAAATTGTTGCTTAATTGATTTTTGAAATAGATTTTGTCCTCCCAGTATCACGGCGTTTGTTTTATTTCCTAGATCTAAAGCTACATTGCTGTGAACAACTTTGGCCGACCGAGCAATAATTTTATTAGTAACTTATGTAACATGTAGAAATTGTGCCACTTCGCGCGACAACACATTACATCGTCGTTTAGGCAGATTTAAGCAACGGTCACTGCCAGGTATTTCGGTGTCACTTTATGTAAGCATGTTGGGCGGCTTTTGAAGAAGATTACCGAGCGAATTGGGAAACCGAGATAGTGACACCATGTACAGATAGCAAATATTTGCTTCCCGGTGTCTGGCGTCGAAATTCACGCAGTTTGCTTCTATATATAGATGCGTATTTTGTGGTAGCTAGCTGAACTATAGTATTATCTAGCATTCAGAATCAGAAATTGGAACTAAGTGTATCAATACTGATTTATTCTGACCATGTAGCTGAGTGTGAGTTTATCCAAAATATCCCATGTGCGTTGTCTTGCTTTACGCAGACAAATGTTGGAAACAGTCTCTCAAACGCTGCACCGGTGAGTTCCATGCCACACACAGTTAGCAGTGAAACTTTTGAACTAGTACGGTTATCATAGCATTGCCTAAACTCTTTGAGTGTTTCTGAGCGAGTGGATTCATGAAAGATAGTGCTGGTTTTTATACAAAACATCCTATCCTTGGGCGTACGTGCAAACGTTTGATCAATTCCAAATGCAGCTCGATGCGGAGACAACGACGTGTTTTGCTTTCGTGAGTTTCTCCCGGCAGCATTTACGATGACCGGTTTGTTCAATTTTGTGCACATAAATATGACTGTGCTAGTGCACGCTGGTAAATTGCATGACATAACAGATATCAAAAGAAATTCCTTCAGCCCATTGGCAATATTAAGCGGTTTCTTCGAGACTTTACTTATTCGTATGGTTTAGAAATTGACCTTATGAACACTTCAAGGACATTAAGTTGCGCTTTTGAGAAACAATCCACCAAATCAAGAATTACAAATTATTGAATCGCATTCGCATACCACATTTCAATTCCAGCCCATATTTGCGATCACTGAATAAATTTTGCCCGTGCGAAAGCTGCTAATACATTTTACCCGAATACCTCAAGTCTTGTCAGAGTTACAACAACTACGGCAATTTGAACGTTCACTTGACAGTTCTTCGAGTTCGACTCTTTTTTGTGATTGATTCACATGTTGCAAGATTTGATGCTTCATTGTGAGTGCAGATGACGCCCAATCGGATCACGTAAACCTTGGAGAAGAGCCAATGAATGGATCATAAACCATCTACTCCGATTAAAAAACTCGCATTTGACTGAGCTACGTGTTTCTGGGAGCCTTCCAACACCAACTGTAAATTTATAATAATGACGTCAGATTTGCCTTGTGGACAGTCAATTCCTACTTGCGCATATCAATTTCATGTTCAGCTTCAACGTTGTGCATACCAAAGGGTTTGTGTGGCTATTTGTAGGAGGCCCTTGAAGCGGTCTTCAGTTCGCTCTAGTTCGGCACTGTTAGATGCAATACTTAGAGAGTTTATACGCACACGGGCCAACAAGATCAGCGTGTAGGTCCTCCTCGGCAATGCTGATGTGCGCGTAACCGTGCTATACTATTTTAGAAGTGTGCTATGCAGCGAACACCCCACCATGTGAGATATATTGCAGTTATTTCCAAATGCCTGCTCGCTTGTCTGTACCGTATAGCTCAGTAAAATATCATTCTGACTCCATCTTTTTATCTGAAATTCATCAACATTTGTGATAAAAGATTGTTTTTAGCCAGCACAAGAATACAAATGAAACATTAACCGATTCAAACTACCTCTGTTTAGCGCGCTAAACGGACGACTCTGTTTTTCAACTTTTGTGGGGAGTGAAATAAAACATCGCAGGACTTTCTTGTTTTATTTAAAGCCGGTGGAATAAATTTCATATTGGGCTGAAACAATTTTGAGAAAATGTTTACATATACAACGCTACGCGAGTTTGCTCGATATCTTTCTGTAAACGTAATATTAATCATGCTGAATTTAACTCAACCGGTTTTGGAGCACAGGATGCCGGAGTATAATTAGATATAGCACATTTGGTCGTGTATTGGAACGGTCCCATGGAACTGGCAGTTTAACTTATGAAAAGTCGGTTTTAGTGACATTGATTAAATTTAAATGTCAGCATTGTTTTGCAACCTTGAGAAAAACGCTCCTGGTTATGGCCAGTCTCATTGGTAAGCACATACCACTTGACCGTTGGTTTCCAAACTTTATTGTGTTGGTAAGTACATTTGGGAACATGGGCCAAATCATCCTTGACAATAAGTTCACGTGTATGACAGGACAACAGCTGGGTCTATATCCCCTCGGAAACTGCATATAAGGGGTTCTGCATTGTGCGCGAATGGGTTTCAAGTGGCGGAATCATCATCTCTTCGTTTGTGAAAATGGATGGGAGTGCATAGGCAAATATTATACAAGAAACATGTTGTAGGTTGAAGAGCAAAGTGAAGAGTTTTGTACTGAACGGTTTTAACGGGGATATCAAACAGCGGGTTTCAAATATCTAGAAATCACACACACTAGTTTTGCCCTGATATTGTAACAAAAGTTTAAAGCACTTGTTGCCAAGAGGATACATGCGATAAATCACAAAACGTCCTACCAAGTGCGAGGTAGTTGAATTGTGGCCGTATTTTGGCAAGATATTTCACGAAAGTGAATTCCATCAAAAACGGTACGCGTTGAACATAAACAAATTTAATGATCTTCTTTGGCTTTGGAATGGTGTACGAGATGGTTATATGTATGAAAATGACATATGCCCACTTACTCGATCCAATTCGAAGGGTACTGCACCGATTCCGACCAATGTTAAACGCTCTTTTGTTTAAATGTCGGAGAGTAATTAGGTGTAGCATTTTTGATTTTGTATCGCACATACTTGGCAGTCTAACTCAATAAAATATGCGTTTCAACCGGAAACTTACGGTAAACATTGTTCTGCACGTTTAAGCAAAAGCTCCTGATATAGGGACAGTCATCATGCACGTGTTTTTGTTGTTAAAACGCGACGGACATCTCAATGAAATACGCTATCGACAATTCCGAAGCTTCTTTATGTTGCCATGTACATTGTCACTGTTTCAGGAAAAGGATGCGCAGTCACATCAACCAACCAAAACATATTTTCTCCCAGGTTGTCTGTACCGTTCAGTCAGCAGCAATGCACACACCACGCAGTAACCATCGTTTACAGACCAGAAGGAGTAGACAAAGTGCATTTTCGTGGTAGCTCAATTGTGTATCGACCAACAACCTACGGGAATGAGGTTGCCGCAGGCCATGAGCAAACACATGCTCGCTTAAACCCTGCAGGTTTCTGCAAGTAGAATGTGCCGGAAAAATAGTAACTTCAGCGAGATTTCATTAGTCTGACCGAGATACGGCTTACTTTTGGAGCAGTGTATCTCAGGGTCCATAATTTGGAGGCGGACGCCGGGAGGATCAAGCGGAAGGTTTTTGGCGGTAGTCTGAAGGCTTTGACGAGTGCGAAGTTAATCAACACATGTCCCTGAATATAAAGTGTTTGCAGATTATTAGTGCAGAATGAAGTGCCTACTACATTTTGACTGTAAGATCCAATTTAAGCAACCTAAATATCCGATGCTTTTAAAGTTACTGTCCGAGTCAAATGTTTTCAACCTGAGCTGAAACGAGGCTCCGGGCAAGATTTGAAGTGGCATCATTCGAGAATGTAACAGTCATTCAAATTTCGCCACCAAAAATGTGATGTTTCTCCTGCGGTTGTGAAGGCACTTCGGATGACCGAGTTGTCCCTGTTTTATAGTACGCCCGATTTGCGCACCTATTGCCACCACTTCACATCACTCCCACAAAGGAAATCGTAAGATATAGTAAGACGATTTTCGCTAGGCTATAATCCAAATTCTAAAGTTTTGTCCTTTCTTTCTTGACAGTGTATGGTAAATTGTGCCTTCGGACAGGGAAAATCTTTTTCCGCAGTGTCTAAATACTGAAGATGCTCGTTAACTAAGTGTATTGTTAAAACATGTTAAAGATAAAAACATGGGCGTGGCTTTTGCACTATTATAACGCAGCTATATATTACTCTTAGGGCAGCAATGCAGCGCGCTCCATAGAGAAAAATTATGTCAAACCCCGGAGTCGATTAGCAAATAGTGGTAGATTAATCAACTCCATAATATTGAGGCGCAAAGCCCGGAAATAGTGATTCACCTTAAATCATCAGAAGCTAGTAAGAGTATCAGAACGAAGCCACGATCAACACAAATGTTGCACACCCGAGGGAACAGAACGCCGGTGATATCATAACTACGGATTTTACGACACCTATGCAAGATAAAGCAAAAGCAATAAATTGATAACATCATTTGGGCTTAGGAAGATGAGATATGCGTTCACAGGTTTCACGCGACGCCTCGGAGTATACCCTAGTCACTAGCCTATCTATATTTGAAGGCGGGATGTGGCGGTTTTTATTTTTTTCTTCGATGTCCTCTTTGATTTGTTTTCATGAATTCCTTCACTGTTCCAGAAATGCTAATATGGTCTACTTAATTGTCTTTGGATTCCGTGGGATGGAGCCAGAAATGTTTAGGTGTACATGACGGAACATATTGACTAACCCTCAAGATATTTGTGAGTTGATTCGCGTACAGTGGCAACAAGATATTGTGGACTGTGGTTCGAAAGGCCACTTCAGACAATATCAGGTTAATTTTGATGGGTCCAATAAACAGTTGTGTCCCGAAAAACAATGTGAACAACATCCATGTGACAAGAGCTGCATTAAACGTTGCGTCCAATTTTTAAACATCGAACACGCTATGTGGTTTAGAACCAGTGGGTTCAAAATTGTAACACTTCACCTGAGAATACTTTCTCTATCTTGCTTTAAGTGAGTCCGTAACCTAGTCAGTCTTCTGAACTCCGCATGTTTAATATACGTGATGAGCGTATACCCGAAAATGCCCACTTCACGTATCCGAGTGGCCCTCCCAACAAGAGTAGAGGCTGTTAGCACTTCAATAATTTCAACGAATAATCCGAAGCTCCGATCGACGACACAGGATGACTGGTTGAATTTTTATTTATTAGACCACATGTTAGGACTTCCCTCCAAGTAGAGCACTGGAGGCTTCCAATGAGCTGTGCATGTTTGTATCCACTTTCTGAGGGCATCCAAGGTGATGAATCCCAGCGCACCCAAAACTGATCTTAAGAATCCTCCTGAGGGCCGGAATAGCTAATTAGGACTCTATCATTTACTAGAAAGTTTATTCAGCTCGAGTTTTTTCTCCGTATTGGTGAAGGAGTTTAAAATCTGCAAAACACTGCATTCGATGTGAGCATCCACGAACGCGCCTAACTGTATCTGAGACCTTGACGCCCCGATCGACGAGACCAATACATAGCTTGTTATATCCGTTGAAACATCAGGGTGCCAGTACCGCCAGTACCAGGTACCGCTACAGGCGCTTGGAATCTGTTGAATTCGTTTGGGTTCCTCTAACGTTTAGACTCACATGGCCCTTTTATTAAGTGTCTTCTAGAAGTCCATAATCATACTTCCAATGGCTCCCACAAGAAGTCGAAATCCCTTGACTTAATCATCAGATTTGTTACCGTCTGAGCAGTTGTTTTAGTGAACTGGGGTGGAAACTCGTCCTCCTTGTGGCTGCACATCAAGCCTTGGTATTTTTTCACTAGGCAATAGGACACGATATCTCAAACAGGTAGCCGTACTGGTGCTTAAAGCGTACTAATGTTTCTTCTTACCATTTGTAGATTGTCCACTCGTATAAGCCCCGACTGTTTCCGTGTATAAACTTAAAATGACATGCAACGCAAACACCGCGAATTTCCCTCAGCGCATGCCGTGCGCTCCCAAACTTCTAACGCGTGAAGCATTTAACACTGCTGCGGGGGAATTCCTATTTAACGTTCCCACTTTCTGCACTGTCGTCACATTTATCACGGAGTCACTCAACTGGCTTGTTATGTAACTGCACATTTTTGACTTTTTTATTTTTCTTGCTTCTATCATGGTTTCTCTACTGGCATATTCTGCATTGACTACCGCCGACGACGGCCTCCGCCAGAATCACTTTGTCGGTGAGCAACCCCTGGGATAGTAAACGTTTATTGTTTTTTCATTGATAGAAAACTAATCATTTTGGCGGGTCGCCTGTGTTTAGGCACCGGAGGAGTTTTGATTTACCAACTCTTGTTTGCATGACTCCTAATCTTCACAGCAGTATGAAGGCTTAAGTCAAAGTTCAGCAACGATACAACAGAATTTCCTGGCAAGTGTTTCGTTTCGATGCCCAATGAGGAAGTAAAAAAATAATTTCTCTCACTTGCTACATCATGACTGGATGAGAAAAAAAGCTATGCCAGGAGACTTAACATTAATATATATATATAGAGAGAGTGCTCAACTTTATTTGACGCTGGGGAATTTATCAATTCAATTTTACATTGCACTTCACATAACTACAACTAACAGGGCGTTGGTGTTGGATTGAAACCGGAAATAAAATGAAAGCCAAATTTAGACTGATATGTACGTCGATAGCATTTCATAATTTTGGCAATAGGTAAATAGGGGTGTTTGTATTGAAGAAATGCGCTGCATTTCAACAATCGTGTGGTTTATGTAATGAATTACGCACGTGGCTTTATCCTCTAAATTGGTGGGTTACCATGAGGTATTCAAGGTGATTTGGTCCACGCCCGGCTAAGAAAATATTTCTTCACGGAGATGATCGGGAAGCTGACGGTAAGCTGAAGGATTTCCTACGCTTTCCGGCCAATCATTGCTAAAGTCTTTATGATACTTCGAGCGGTCTTGCGCACCCATTTTTCATATTATTCCGCGCTGAGTTCGATTGTACACAAAATTGTGACTCCCCTGCTTCAGGTATCTATCGTATTTTACTAGCGATTCCTCTTTTACTTAAAAAATGGGTTGAGGCGGTTTCATAAACTGACTAGAGAATTTACTGGTGTGAATTCCTGTGAAACTCGTAGGGCCTGCTCGCTTCAATCGCAACAATTAATAACCTAAAATTTGTTGTCCATGGAATACTCCTCTCCAGTCCGAACGTTTACAAGAACGGAAAAGAAACCGCCTAGTTATATGTTTTTCGGAAATAAATAGAATATTTGTAAGAATACGAGCAATTCAAATAAAGTCAAGCAACGAAACTTGAGAAAACCCAAAACGGTAGAGACATTGAGATATCTGGCTTCCGTAATGCCATTAGAAATTATAACACGTATTTTTTACAATTTTGTGTTCCAAACTGCCACATTACGAATAAGGTTTTACACATATTTATTTCCGAACTGTTCTCAACCGAATCAATAACTCATATAAATGAAAGGTGGTTACAGTGTTCGGCGCAAGATATTTTGTTCGCAGTAATCAGTATATCTAAGGCAGCAGATTTACAACACCAGCTACATTAACGGTGTGACAAGATGTGGACGAACATTCCGAATAAAAATAACACCAGTAATATTAAATAATTTGAAACGATATCTTGCTCAGACATTCTCCACAGGTCGTTTTTCATATATGACGTATAATGATTGCGCTTGGGTTGCCCTAGAACGTTTCACATAGTGATGATTCCTTGCATTAAACTTTTCTGTCCACGTGGTCAGGTCGCTTTCTGACAGATATTAGGCGGCATTAGTTTGATGTGGCAGATGAAGTTTATGTCCGTACCAAAACACCCCAAAACGCATTTGAAGGAAACAAAATTGTAGTTTCCTTTATACTTGTTCATCGTTCGGAACGTTGGACNTGAACTCGATGAACTTGTAGCACATGCGTGCACTATAAGTCCCCAGCCTGATAACGAGAAAGTTTTCAAACATCTTGTGGTTTTTTAAATGAGGCACAGGCACATGCAATGTGAAAGAGAAATTTTAAGTGCTACGATATCTATGAGGAACACATTCTATGGGCAAGACGTGTATATATTAGTGAAATTTTGCTCAAAATTTTAAGAGTTGTTTATTTTGAGTAACATGAAGGCCACCACGCGTAATTACACTAATCTAGGGGCACGCCTCTTGTGCAGTCGTAAAACGGGACAGTTTTTTGGTGTGAAAACGTGTCACACAGAAGTATTTTGACCATGATTACACAAAATACGACAAGTCTACCCTCTCGGAAGGCGGACCGCTTAAAAAAGATTTGCCACATGGCGAGGTTTAGGAAAATATTTTCACAAGATCATTCGAGCAAATAACCACATGCTGCTAGCAAGAGTTGCTAATTATTTCAGCGCTGAGTACATCAAGCACATGCATTCGAACACGTGAGCGCAGAGAGAAGCACCTAAGCCAAATGAAAACATGCATGTATAACTATGTCGGAGCCGTGTCGGTGGTCTTTCTGATTACATCTCATCAGCAAAAATATTTCCGTCTGGTAAATAAAAAGAATGCTATCGCGTTCAGGCATGACATTTTTAGTTAGATTCTTGCCATTTCTAGTTGTAGTGTTCATACTCGGAGTGCAAATAATGAATATTATGCTGAAATCTACTTAGATAATTTGACTGCCGCAAGCACACGCAAACGGTTTTGCTGTGTAGGTCAAGCTTCGCTCAAACGGCTTATTTGTATGCGTTCATTCTATTCTCCGTGCAACCTACCAAGTATGTTCTTTTGTTACGCCACAATCAATAGTCTGACTGGTTATACAAGCTCAAAAGTGTCACGGGAAACAGGATTGACAACATGGTGAAATGTCAACACAATTACTGTAACGTTTCACGCCAAACTACCTCAATTTTTATTTTTTGCGCCTGGCATAAGGTCATATTGATTACGAAAAATTGGGGAGAAGCGAGCTACAAAGAAAGTATGTAGACTTTCCTGAAATCTTCGAGTGAAAGAGATGTTTAAGCAGCCCCTATAAGCACACGGTTGTTGACAAGCTGCCTGATATCAAATGCGTGCATCGTTTAAATTCCAACAGTATCCCGGTAGATTTCGAGAAAACCACTACCCGTTGGTCGCATAACTCATGCTATTTTTCTTATGTCAGAAACCAAACGGTCAAATCACTTGAAATTGGGTGCGGCAAGGCTGAATGTAACTTTGTGGTGTAAGAATACATTCAGCAGTCAGTGGTAGAAGTTGAAATTTATTTTCTCCAGTACTGCAAAATTCGACAAATAGGCAGGCACTTCCAAGCTACACCCTTTAAGCAAACATCCACAGTGGTCTTCTCTTGTGAACTGAGACACCTGACAGTACCTACCTCTCTTCAATCACTGCTTTCTGGAAATTAATATTCGTGGGACCACCAATAACAGTGCTGTTACATTTAGCCGAAAAGAAGTGGTCAACCAGCTATTTTTATTAAGCAAGACCTACCTGGACAAACCAGAAAGTATCGCGTCCAAAGTCAATCCCTGGAATGGGGCACTTTTCACACGGGAAGATTTGGCTAAAGACGTTCCGAGTGAGTTGGTATGTATTCGGACCCGCTGCATTAGAAATCTTGGACGGTCCACATTTGGCCGTTACTGTGGTTACTGGCCAAAAAAAGCATAACTGTTTACATAACCTAGAATGTACAAACAAGTGGACATATTTTGAAATAAAAAATATCATCTCATCTCATGTAGCGTTTCGTGTATTGACTTTGGAATTTTCCGTCCGAACAACATTGGACAACAGTCCTTTATAGATTATTTACAAAACTCTCTGCAAATGCATGTCCCTTCGAAAATGGAGTATCAGATTTATGGTTATTCTGCTTTCTCGTGCGTGAGTCTGAGACCAAGCCTGAATACCTATCCTTAAGGTAATAACCCCCGGAATTCATTAATCGAGCAATTTTATCTAATTTTTCCATCTTCTGTTGAACACTGTCTTGATATTCCTTAATTCTTTTAGCAGCATCTGCCTCCATCTCTATCTTTTTAATCTTTATACGGGCCAGATCCAGTTCCCACATCAATTATTGCGTGGAAAGTCCGCTGCTGGTTGATGCACGAGACGGAGAAAGCAGACGAGACACAGACATAACGCGTCTTAATATAGCCGGATATTGAATTTCGGACGGTATTTCTAGCCAACTTTGGGGGATCCTATGCTAAGGCCGTGATCTCAAAGCAAGAAATATGTTACTTAGACTAAACGCGCGATCTAGGTGTCCTATCTGGCAGGTAACATGTAGCCTAAATCATCAACGGACGGTCAGTAATAATTGCGGCGAAACCGAATTCTACGAACTTCACCTGCGTTTGTTCAGTAGTCGCAATTGGGCAGTAAACAATATAGTTAATTGTACTTGGGCAGAGAGTACCGTTACATAGACCGTGGTTCTATAGGAAATTAATAGTAAATCGTGAATTAAAGAAAGGATTACGGCTAGATTGAACCTTGGGCAGTTGGCAACACAGGATGGCACATGAAGAGCAGTGTGCTATCGGACAAATTAAGCGAAAAAAATTGTTTTTCAGTTCAAAGTGGGACAAAATTTCAACAACATGCCCAGAAATAAATGTAAACAAATCGTCTATAGAAAAAGGTTCAGGTAGAGTCAACTTTGCATAAAATAGAGCGAATCTTGAAACTTGAGCAGTCACGGAAGGGTGATGAAATAGCATGGGGAATAGGGAAACAAATAATTACGTCACGCAATTAACAGACGTCAATAAAAAATGGTCTCGGATTAAGTCTCTGGAATTAGCGTTCATTGCGAGACTATTCTGCAGGTAGTCTTGCAGTTGATCAAACAAATTTCAAAGTACTATGGAATAAGCCTTTTGCTTTTCGTCGTATCGTGTCTCAAATTGTGATCCACTCTGCGCAACATGCCACCAGATCGTGCAACGAACGCTGCTGTCGACAAAAACGTGTGTAAAACAAAAAGTGCGCATATGGGACAAGATACGTTTTTCTGAATGAATAGCTTATATATCATATACGGAACATATTCCACTAATGAACAGTCGGGGCTGGTAATATTTTACTCTGTTGCGTCAAAATATAAGAACCCTATCTCAACCACCGACTTTCGCATGTCATTGTACGCTGTCAGTATAGATCGGCCTACAATGTCTCACCGATCAGATCGCTCGAACTATGTGCTAAGCTTCGATCAGATCTGTGCGGCTGATTGTTAAAGACAATTAATTATAACACCGATTAGTCACCGCATGCCGACAGCCGATAAATCAGACATACCAGTGTGCAGCATATTGAGCGTTACGCCATCAAATAGCCATTGAAATATATTGAGTCTATTCCATTTGCAGTCTCGTTACTTTGCTTGCAGCTGCAAATCTTCGCTAGCTAAACTGTCACTGATGCCTAAGAGCGTGTTATCTTCTGAATTGATTCGGAAACATGGTGGGTGGTCGAACCGTAATTCAGGCTTAATGGATGCTCCAGATAAGAAGATGAAGCACCATGCTAAGCAACAACAAAACCCGTGAGGCGGGATACACCGGTTAAAATAAATCTGCTGCAGAAGTTCACGTCAATTCGTATCAATAAGGAGTCACTCTCTAAAGTGATTTGTCAGTGGAAGCGTGATTATCTGCATGTAGGCTGCAATTCGAAGACATATCATATAACGCCAAACCCGGATTATTTATGGTCCACCATAATACGGTTTTCCGTCTTTATTTTCCGTTCGTTTAGGATCCGCTTGGAAGCGGATCAGTCATGAGGGTTTTAGAACCCTTACCACCTGATGCCACGTACTACATTGAGTAACCTGTAATTTAACTTCCTGAAGTCGCCTCATCCATTTCTAGTAAAACAAATAAATTAAACTCGACATGTGGTATGTAATGAACGAAAATTATCAAAGCACTTTGAGGGCCAGCAAATGTTGCCTAAACCAGTTTGATACAAACGTAGCTGTAATTCACTGGAACATAGTTTATCCCTGGTTAATGAGGCTTTCATTTCTTATTGTTGGTAACGTATAAAAATACGAATGCATTCTACCGTTAATAAGATTTTGCCAGGAAAATTATCAAACACTTATACAAATTTCTAAAACAAATAAAAGCCAGATAATCGGCCTAAGGGCATGATCTTACTTAAGAAAATTACCGGAGTACAGGGTCACATATTTCACTGAAGAATTCTGGTGGTAAAATATAAAATTTCGGATCGCGTCTCAGAAGACTTGACGGCGTGATTGGCAGACGCCTGTTTTGTTCCACTTTGTAAAATTAGAACCACGTCACTCGGAGTGTTCAGTCTGAACCTGTTTCACTGAGTGATCGCCCTATTGCAGAGCCCAGATATTTCGGCTCGTTATACGTGTAAATTTATAACAAAGCCCAAAGAAGGAACACAGATATGCTGTACTAAAATATAACTAAAAATCGACCTTGGTCACCGGCGCACAGAAAATTCAGCGACAAAATATTTCAAGACCAAAGAAACCCCGTTACATTTTGGACCAACACCAGCAGAAACTGCTAATGGCAAAAATTATTCCCCAAGCATGTTCAACCACGGCGCAAAGCCATATGTGCCTGGTATAATGTCACATGGTTCCTAAGCCAAAATTTAAAATAGCTCTGATGTTTGGCACATGAGTGTTCTAGCTGATGGTAAATATATTCAGATAATTTGCATGTAAAATGCTCAAGGTCATCCCCTAGACAAATTCGCTAACTTGAACCGTTCAATGCGACGGAAACAAGCTCCGAATTCAATGCGCATTTACTCGGCAGATACCTTAATTTGATAGTTTTATTCCCCTACAAAGGAGAAAAACTGACAAATAAGAATACACGTTTTGCACAATAGAGTAGATTATGGGTGTCGTAAAGAATAGACGTGATATAAAATTTTGTGGGCAAAAACTAATTAAGCTTTCAAAATCAGCAAAGATAATGGCGCTATTAAAAACCGCTCCTAAGAAAACAGCTTGGAACGCGTGTGGTTTTGACACCTACCACACAGCGCACTTATTTCCCAGGCGGGCCACGCCAATGCGGCTTTAAGGAATAGTACGTGATTCTGGCCGTAAAACATTAGTGCAATGGTTATTTCTTTTCTGTCATGCAAGGAAGTTTTTTCTTTAACAAATCTTCTAAATGGCGCACCAACGCGCACTTTAGCAAAATATTTCTCGTTAGAATCTGAAAAACTACTATATCGGGTGCCAGACAAGAAGTCAACTAGACTGGTAGCACCATAGCAATTAAGGTGATAAGGCTTTTCAAATAGTTTTCATGCTATACCAGCAATTGCACCTTCAATTTTTGACCTATTAAACACGTTTATGTATAGAAAACTGAAGAAGGCTATATGAAAACCAGAGAATTTTCACCCCACGTCTGATCTCATGGTGTGCCCAAATCACAGTAAATCTTCCAAAATTCGCATTTCCGCTTTCACTGCCTTTTATTGATGCATTTTTCCCATGATTGCGGAAACAAGCCGCTGTTATGCAGTCATTTATATTGCAAGGGTGATACCGAGCAAACTGGTAATAGCGACGGTAGCTCAGGAGACCAGAAGAAGGTGTATTACTAAAAATGTCACTACGAAATGCTACCAACTAGTTTACCTTTACTGTACAGTGTGATTCCCTGGAACCCACTGTTTACGGCATACAGGACGAGGATCGATTTTTGCGGTCAAACTATGTAAGTAGTTAGCACCACGACCTGAATCACGATTGGCGGAAATTGTAGATATCGTGCACAGAGGTAGCATAGAGGTAGCGCTGTACATATGCATCAGTGATGAACCACTTTTCCCCGCGAGACAGAAATGTGAACGACCCAAAAATTTCATCAAATTAAATAATATTCGCATAAATGCTAGCAGTCGCACAACCGGGATTGATCGAAATGAATAAGAAGCACCGCTTAGCAATTGTGGATCAGATGCTTTGGTAGGAAAAAGAATCAAGGTAACCTCGATACCTTAACGTCAAAGGACAGACTAACAGTTGGCCGACTGCTGCGCACAAAAATTCCGACTCCTCATGTTTTGCCAGAAAATGGATATTATGATGTTCCAGGACAAGGGAACGCTTGAGTATTATTGATTTTCCTATTTACTAGGGGATACGAGGATTATAGTTTGGTATCAACCTTTGTGAGATACAACAAATAAGTGAAAATCAGATGCTTCATTTTGACTGTCGTTTGGTTTGCTGACCAAAACGAATGGGTAAAACACTGTTCACCCTATATGACATGAGTTTGTAATTTGTACCAAAATGCTAAAGATTGCGGTCATTGTTAACTGGCTTTATACGAGGCACGTTTGCAATGACGAGGGCAAAACTCACGTGAATAAGTAAAACGCGTGAAAAAGGCTTGTGATGAACCAATAAGTTTAAAGCAATTGTAAGGAAACGCCCAGGATCCCATCGCCAAATTGAACGTGTGATGAAAATTGTGCCCTAATTCTTGAGAAAAGTCAAGTGAACAATCTACATCATCGTCCTTCAAATATCCGCATGTTAATTAGTGCGCCAACGTTCCTCACCTTGTTCAACTATTTTATTGGTTTTGCTCACATATTCCTAGGAATTAAAGGAAACCTGAAAAAATAATGATTGCAGGCACCCTGTTTTGAAGAGTATTACAGATATGGATAATCAATGTATCGATCAACTCCATCATACTGAGGTTCCAGGGACCACTGAAGGAGGCTATTTGACACCGGACGAAAATTTATTACAAAGAATTTTGGTTGTAATTTCGCCAGATGTTGCGCTACTCCTGTTGTCATTTAGTGACTTTTAGCAATGCGCGAGATGTGGCATCTGCTTCTCAGGCTACTGCGACGAGCCCACGGAGTAGGCATATGCTTTTTGATCATCACATTTTAAAAACCAATGCACTACACTTTGGATGCGTACATTTCGTCTCATATCGCAACATACAATATACAGAGTTTTCTGTTTCACTGGTTCACTCTTGTGGATGTAGCGCTGCTAGTCGGGAGGTCAAACATTGAAATTCTCAAAATAATTCACCAAATTACATTTCCTGAAGCAAACGCGTGTTGCTTTTGTTTACCGGACAAAGACAGTTATCACAACATGAACGAAATTTAGTTTAACACCAGCCAATGAATTCCAATTATTTGCCCGGTTATCGGTGTACATACTTTGACGACAAACAGATAAATGCGCCGTTGATTTATTATGTCTTGCGAGCTGCTTAAAATGACTTTATATGTTTTAAATTTTAACTGCAAACCCTGTTCTCGTAAAGTTAAGGAGCACCCATCAATATCAACGACAATGGGGAAAATTTTGACGCCTCCTAAATTTAAACCACACATTTGTTCTGTATGCATTCGTGCCGATCGCATCATTCGTCAAATAATTCAAGGTCCCCAATATCGGTATAAAAAATAAAGTTGGTCAAATAAATGGATGAAGACAGTTATCACAACATGAACGAAATTTAGTTTAACACCAGCCAATGAATTCCAATTATTTGCCCGGTTATCGGTGTACATACTTTGACGACAAACAGATAAATGCGCCGTTGATTTATTATGTCTTGCGAGCTGCTTAAAATGACTTTATATGTTTTAAATTTTAACTGCAAACCCTGTTCTCGTAAAGTTAAGGAGCACCCATCAATATCAACGACAATGGGGAAAATTTTGACGCCTCCTAAATTTAAACCACACATTTGTTCTGTATGCATTCGTGCCGATCGCATCATTCGTCAAATAATTCAAGGTCCCCAATATCGGTATAAAAAATAAAGTTGGTCAAATAAATGGATGACAAACGTGGGATTAGCAGAAATCATGACTTTATTTTCCGTGATTATCCCATTTGTCGTAGGCAGGTTATTTACACGGAGGAAGAAAATTGTGCAAATAAATTAAACATTATTCATGGGTTTTAACATTGCGTTTTAGTGAATATCTGCTTCGCAAGAAGGATCCCAACATACTGTTTGTGTATGGGTAAGACTTCACATATTGACGAATTTTTATAATTTTTTTGTCCCTCATGGGATCTCCACCAGATGAACACATTGCTAACAGTGTCAAAATATGTTGATTGCAAATAACGAGCTGCTCAGTAATGCCGTAATCGCTTATTACTACCTAGTGTCTTGCGTCATCGGAAAACATCAGGATTTATGAGTATTAACAAACTTAAAGGAAACAATATGTGTGACCCGATTCAACTGCCGAGACGCAGTTTTGTTTACCGACCCTACGGAAATGAGTAGCACACTAATTGTTATCCATCCGTCTACCTCCGTTTTCTCTGAACGATTCAGTTTTTACGTCATTATGGTGAAGAATTAATTACTAGCTGAAGTCTGAAGCTGCGCTTATGTCTGATGAAGAAATTACAAAAACATTAAGCTATTCGTTGTTAGTAACATTTGGGGATTTCTCATTTGTGACCCACGAAGGAACCATTTGATCTCGGGAAAGCCTAGGGTGGGAGTGTTATTGCTATAACCTTGTTCACAATGGAAACCTGCTTGAAATCCAGGAATCTGTTATATATCCGGTGGTTCGCAGCAATCTATGTTGTCAGATGTGTTGTGGGAAAAATGTCCCTTATTACTGATTTATACCAACATAGCTTATTGAAGGTGCCTACTCTTTGATATATTCGAACGGCCCCTCTGTTTTTGCACAAATTTTCTGTCATGCAAACATAATCCCCGCTGCATTTGACGCCTGCATTTATTATCTATTTTGATTTTGCTGTCAGCGATTTGCGCGCCCATTGGATTATTGCACTATTATTTGCGTCCATTTTTCCACCGAAAACCAGAAAAATACTGGAATTCCATTACTTATCGCAAATGATTTAAACCAATATCTCAATATCAACAGAAAAATGTGGAAATGATCCGCACGAATATGACAGTAAGTTTGCAATAATTACCATACCATGAACAAAAATTTGGGATATTATTCTTCTTTGAAAAACCAGTTTAATCTATGCATGTGATCAGATATCGTGATACGATGTCTACACTTTCTTCACACACCACTGTTCTTAGTAGTCATGCGTTTTCATCTAATCTCAAGAGGAGGCAGATGTGCATGGCACGTGTCATCAAATCAAACGCAAATGCCCAATAAGCATTGAAATCTTCATTTTAAAACGCCCGATTTCTGGGTCCATTTTCTTGTGATATCGTGAGGTTTTACAAACAATTTTGTTTGCCTCTCACGCAGGTTTAGTGCAAGGTTTGCATCATGCAGACAAGTGAATACATTTACTGGCATCTACAGTAATGGAGAAATTGCATGTTATTTTTTGGGGCGCCATCTAAATTGTACGCTTACTTAAATGGCATGCCTTATGATAGCCTTTGCAATATTTCAATACTCTATTATGTCGATACGTACCTTTCAGTTACGGAGGTGCGCAAGGTTGAGTTCTGCCGCGGTATGTTGGCAGTATCACGTTTGTGCGTTATCTATTAGAATTTAATAACCAGTAAATTATTCATATGTATTTATTTCGCCTCCATCATGCATTCCAGGCACAAACAAGCTAAAGGTTTTTATTACTTAACTGTGAGATAAAAACACAATTTGAGTCACTCCAGGTGCCAGGAATAAATTTCAACACAGAGAAATTCAAATACAAAATGATTGTTATACTTATATGGTACAAAATAGATTGATTACATTTAAAATAACCGATGTAATATTTGTATGACCAGATAAGTGTAACACTGAAGAAAGGAACCGTTGCATTGTTAGGTCGAATATTTGAAAACGTTTACGAGTGATGTACTGCGGACTATTAGAATTACAACCGGTTTTCTACAGCTTGTGAAGCAGCCATATGAGTTCCTGTGACTGCAAGGAAGTTACATTTTATGCAGCACTTGATGGTAATTGTATTGTGTGCTAAGTATGATTTTGGAAAACCGTAATTTAATCCTAGCAAATCAAACCGGAAAGCATTCCTGTTTGCAAACTTGTTTCACCCGATTGTCTGTCAGGGTGTTGGGAACCGATATTGATTCACCGCACAAAATCAATGTTTACCGTACTATTCCCTTGGAAATAAAGTTTTGTTTTGCCAAGTGATTTTGGTTTCGGGATTTTGTATCGCTCAGAGTTATATAAAATTAAGGAAACACGTTCTGTGTTAATCCTGGTGAAGGCACAATACAAAGCTGTCTAACCTGGCTGCTGTGCTTTTAGCCTTTGCATTTGCACCACTGGAATTGAGATACTTGACAAAATCAAAGTCCGAGTTAACCGCTTGTATTTTAATACAAGTACTACCGGAACAACGAAAACCAGAGAAGTAGGGTTTATGGGCGACTACCGGCTTTTGATTTTAGTGTGCTCTTTATCTGACGGGCAGAAATTATCTTGGGTCAACCGATAGATTTCCCTTAGGTTACGAAGCAATTGTCATTGAAATTTCCGAAATAGGTGAATAGTATTTCAAGCCTTTCAACTGAATTTCTCAAGCCATATGACCCCGTGGTTTATTCAATAGTGCAGACACTGATTAGTTCAACCAACTGACCGGCCGACCTGGTAATCTCAGTGGTATTCATCCCACAAGCGACGTTCAATCACATTACGAATAATTGTGTAATTTTAGTTTGTTCTAAATCGTGTCAAAAGATGATGCCGAATGGAAACAACGCCTGAACAGATTCCACATTGGGCCAACGTATAATAACATTTGTTGCCCGTTTTCATTTTATGGCTTATGTGAGTAACACCATCAAGATTCAAAACCGTCATTTGGATTGCAAGGAAGTACTGTCAGTCAACGTTTGGTTGCCATACTTTCCATACATTCTCAGATTAATTGCCAAATAAAATTACTTCGATATTATAAGTACGTATAAAAGTTGTTATGTGTATTGTCCTCATTTTGGCCCTCAATGCTCGTTCGCAGTCAACTGCTGGAAAGACGCTCTCATACGCTGCATTAGTGAGTTCCTACATTACGCGCAGATGCATGAATGAAGTTGCACAGTTGGTGCAATGCAGAGTCCTTAGGTGTCGCACATAACGTCAGTTGCATCACTTTCAGAGGAAATCCAGTAGCATATTTTACGAACTACGTAATATCACTTAAAAATCAGGCACAAGGTGCTTGTTTTGATATGTATCAATTTGGTTCGTTTGAAACACAGTTCCATTTGATGATGAGGCTGGTTGTATGGGTGAGTTTACGCAGGCGTCGTTTCTATATTACTCAGCAATACCGAGTTACGCTAAAACGCAGGTGACAATATATCCTTAGAACAATTTTGTTTTCCAAACGCGCAGGTCAGATCCGGTTTCGGTGTAATAATTGAATAAGGCAATTTGCAGACGTCAAAGTGGCATATCGGTGTTCCCGTTTGCACTGTTAGTCTGCCAGACAAAGCGCTCTTAGCAATTAGTGCGGATAACTTCGAGAGTTTGCGCACATATTGGATAACCATTTTTGTTGAGTGGAAAATCCTGAAAAATTTAATATTTATTTAAATGCAAACTTTCGAAAAACCGTAGTTTCACAATTTCTCGCGTTTCAGAGCATTGTGATAAATATCACAGGCAAAATGGTTGCTGCTTTAACTTCATGGTCCCTGGGATATTGTCTGTGGCCAATGTTTGTGTACACCGTTGTGTTGCTAGCCCAGCCATTCAAATGAACATCGTACTACATGGTCCGTTGCGTGCCTACGTTCGGTGTTGATACTCAATCCCCGCGCGACAGTTTGATACATGCAGTTACATGGTCAGGAAAGAAGCACTGTCACTGAGATTTGATTAGAACAATATACCACATAAAAGTTGCTGATAATGGTTTCAACATTTCCATATCAAAAAATTCAGGGAGAGATCTCAAATTGCTAGGCAAAAGAAGAGTGAGCGATATGACTTACGTAAACACATTGAAATAAAGAGGATTTTAGAATGGACGACCAGGTTGAATTTTCCGTCACTTCCTCAAAAATTACCAGCTTTCGCGACTTAATTTGTGTCTAGGTTGAATTCAACCAGTAAGATAACTGAGAAAAAGTAACTATCCTAAAACTTGAGGTACTCGTTCATGCTCGTTCGTGCGTGCTTTTTAGAAGTGTGCCAAGATCTCCATACTCCACCAAGTAAGAATCAATTAGCAGACACTTTCCATAAGCTTGTTTTTTCATTTGTGCGCCCGGAGCTTATGTTCCCTTTGCGCATAAATCTTAAATCTTCTACCGAACACAAGAATTTTGCAACTAATTGATGTCAATTATACGCGATTATTTCAGAAGTCTCCAAAACCGATATGTTCATTTTGATCGTTCGGAACAGTTGAGTATATTCTTGTGCCAGAGTTTGCATTTTCGATGGCGACAAAATGAAGGAGTTATTTTAAATCATAATTCGGCTGAATTTGTCAGATTTGTACAAACAATCAATTCGGCATATTTCACGTTTAATGGACATTCGATGCATTTTTTCCGGTAAGATTCCGCACACAATACTATCATTTAATATTTGTATTGTGAATAAATTTGACAGGAGATATCAGGCGCAAGGAGACCATTATATGAAATTTTAATTATAACATAGAACAATCCCATGCAGCGATCAAGTGCGTTGTATGCGGAGACAAGGCACAATGTGGTCAGAAAGGTTCTGATTGCCTGTAAATTTAGTGGCTCGCTTAGTTCGCACAAATCGTGCGGCGGGAAGTTCTGCCACAGTAGGCCTACAACAAGGATTTGCCCCATAGGATTTTTGCTGAGATATACATTAAATGCCACAAGCACATTTAAATGATAAAAATAACAGCTTTTTGGAAGAATTCTGGCATACACTTACCTTTTGTTGCACTTGTTGTTATTTTGATGTGTTTGTTACTTTTGCACAAACTAGAACTTCTAACTGGGGAGCCGAAACAATAGTTGTTTTTATAATGTTTCTGGCGTGCCTGTTACAGAAAACTTTATTCGTTTGACACAAAGTCTCAAATGTTTCATACCTCACAGTTCTAACAACGTGTTTCTTAGTTAAACGTTGGTACAGTTGCTTTTTATGTTGAAAATTTAGTGCGATGAATGTGGTGAAGGAACCTCCGTCTATTTTACCGCGGTATTCGAACCCCACCAAAACACCGGATAAAACCAAGCCATGTGAAGGTCTGAATCATCCATAAAACACATCTATATTGTTCAGCATATCGTGATGCAAATTACAAGACATGTAGGTGAGTAAGGATTCCGAACTAGAGTCATTCTGACACTGTTTAGGGAAGGATATCTGGGGCATGTGTTTTTTATGAAGTAATTCTGACAAAGTGTATAACGATTTCTCTGAATTTTGACAGCGTATTTAAGTGGAATTCTCCGCTCGCAAATTTGATACCAATCTAACATTTGTCAGTGTGGTTGCGGGTGAGTCCATTTGGAAATAATTTAATTCGGCCGCCTTTTAGTTTTTGTAATAAAACAACTAATTATGCTCAAGGAAATAAATATTATTGCACAGCAGAGCCCCAAAAATCCGCTGGGAATTTGCACACTACGACGCTTTGTGAGAGATTACAACATTTATTGTCGTCGAAAAATAATTACGTCGCAACAAATGCGAATCAATAGAGCGAAGCGTGATAATGCGTTATTGTCAATGCATTGTCATGATTGCATACACCATCCAGGCTATGATGCCGATAAGGTAGCATAAAAATACGGCCAAATAAACGCACAACGACTCGTATGAACAAACCCACAGCTAACACCAAATCTAACACTTGCGGTATGGAAGCGCAAACATTGCCCGTCTTACCAACATCCGCATGCCTACGCATGCCTCCTGTCGGATGGTAATTATGAAATAGCAAGCATAAATGAAATTTTGAAGGAGATTTTCCCCGCATGTTCAAGTGCAATGGTGTTGCTGGCAGATGCGCACCGTCAACACCGTATTTCCTTCCATTGTTCCCTAAATATCTGGCATTAGCATAATCAGGAAATTATGACCATCGCACTGAACATTGTTTAGTGTTATAAGGGGTAAAAGCATGACGGTTGGTAATAACACATTTGATTTGTAACAAAAATTGAAAATGTTTACGATTCAGGAGATATTTCTGTTAATTTCAAAATAACTCAACCGGGCCGTAAATTCTGTTCACCTTCGATGTACATCAGAATGCAAACGGCATATAAAGGCAAAAAACGTAAAATTTTTCACCACGCTTTCTGAGACTAGTATGAGCTTTTCAGATAAATAAGCTTTGGCTCTGCTAACTTTGAAGGTACTTGTGTACGAATTTTACGGTTATCGAATTCGTTGTATGCATTTATTGTTTGTCATCATTTGCATGCCTCCGCTGCTTTAAGTGGGAATTTGTGGTTATTTACAGAATCAAAGAAAATCTAAATGCAATTAATGAGGCATGTATGTTCCAACCGTTTTCAGTTGATGTTGTCTAAGCATGTTTTGGGCTCCGGCCCGAAACCCTCCTCAGTTAAATATTCCAGCAAAGTTTATTCCGCCGTTTATTTTGAATACATTAGAACGACACAATTGTTTAAGTTACTTTCTTGATACTTTATTTTATCCTTTGATTTATAACATTTTTTTCTTTTCTTTACAAAATAACGATCAAGCTGTTTGTCACAATAGTCTACGGGAATGTGTGAATGCAAAAGCCGCACGATAATGTGCTTGTAATGCTACCAGAAGTCGCGTTTACTACAAGGAAATAAAATAATAGTTATGAGAACATGCGTTCATCATCTTGTGCCATTCGAAGAATGTCATAGGTTAAGGTGCCTAGACTTGTGCTGAATATGTATCAAGACTAAATTATTAGTCTGCTACCGTGATCGCATTCGTTAATTGGGCAAACTGCTACTAGGCTGTTCCGAAGTGCAAGCAATAATACGATACTACTTACCGTGGGCATTCTCAGTACCATGCCAAAACTTATGCGTGCTTTGCTCCAAAAATATTATTATTCATATGTTGGTTTATTACGAGAATTGGATGCATGTATCTACCTCTAATTTCTACCCTATCCATCACCATCATTAATATTATCGGCTGTAGGAACTGCACACTTGTCGCACGGTGGTTTGGGCTACCAAATTTCTATCCACAGATGGTTTAGTGGTGGTTGCAGCCAATAAAAATATATAAGAACAAATGAACATTAATTGAATGGACTTGTAACTTTGCCATCCATTGAAGACAAGGAATAAAGGCAAGGAGCTACTGAGGGATGCCTGTGTCATATCTGGCAATTTTTCTAACCAACAATATATTCTATTTTTCTGTTCTCACCAGGACAGTGGAGTTTGCTGCCAGGAACTTCCATCCAGTGGCGTAAAGATATAGTTTAACCTCTGCTTTGAGTGAATCGGATAAAGGAACCCTTCTAAGAAATCAATCTGCTAGCGAAGGATGTAACTTAACCATAAAAAGCAACCTTTACGGGGCAATTATTTCATGCATTATTGTCGAGGTGATTCCTCCGAACAGCACTAAGCGAATTTCAAGACTGTTTAACCAGTGTTTCTATCATACGCCAGCAGTGTTCTGATGACAGTGATGGTCAACTGCTAGAGATGTTCAACATCATTGGCCAGCTGGGGCCAGATTTCTTATCCATATAGCACTGCAAGCTCCGCACTTGCCGGATGTTCTAATGTCCCGCGAGCGCCACAGGCGTTAGAGTTTTGCGCATACTAATCTCGCCTCCCAAACACTGATCAAAAGTTAGCTTTTGCGACACCACAGGTACTGACGCGTTTGTTCATAGAGCAAACAGTGTTCCTATTTCAGGTGCCTCAGCCGCAATCATTTAGGCTAGGGCTTGACCCCATCTAGTCGCTTATTAGTCGTCTTAAATGAGGTAGCAATGCTCACCAGAACGTGGAGCAGAATTATTTAACTTGTTCGATATTCCAATGCACCGGGTAAAACTTGTCCTTTGACGAATCCTACGAGATATTTTTTCAGCAGTTGAAGCTCTAGTCAACTGTTCCCAAAATTCTTGTTAATTTGGAAGTTACCAAATTCGTCAGAAAACATGGCATGCTAAAATAATAGTTATACCCAATGATTCGAGAAAACGTAATATATTTGCTGCCGCTTGTGTCGTCTGTGGCTGTTTTTGGCCGTTCCTCATCATTATTGTTACGTTGATTTCCAGTTACTTCAACCATTTGCCGCACAATAGCACTGACTTAGATAAACCGACGATCTTTTCTTCAATTCTTCTTGAAGTAACTATTCTTACAGCCAAACTTCCTAGGATATTATTACCCATCGAATATGTTGTAGGTAACACATTGAGGCGTGTATTTTTGCCACCATTCAGAACTTTAGCTACTCCTAATTGCACATGATATTGCGCAACACAATTAAAATCGAATGCATTTATGTATCATATTTTGATAAAATGTTAATTAAACTTAATAGCACTCATCTATTTATCTTAGAGTTAGCGTGCTCATTGCCTCGGGCAATTTTTTCAAATGAAATCACTAATGGTTTAGTTTCGTAAAAGCTCAGCTTGGAGAATTTTGTTCTACGCCTGTGAAGTCCCGCAGGACTGACAAAGTTTATATGCTCCATGCATACGCAAGAAACATTTAGCAGGGTTGTACAAGATTCCAGAACTTTGGGCACGCGCAACCTATAATTTTTTGTTCAACAACAAACTGGATGGCCGAGTTATTCAGCAACACCACGGCTGACGTCCCCATCGTCAGTTGGCGCAGGCAGTTTGGGGTGATTGCCTCACATTGCGAATGAAAAATCCGATGGGAAACAAAACGAACGCGATTTTGTTAAGCTCTATGTTATACTCAAAGTATGATCGCGCGTTAAACGGTTTTTCGCTCAAATACCGTGATGGCTATCTGATGAATATTTGCTCATAGAATATCTTGCAATACTCATGAAGTTTCACATTTCTTAGTTAAATGGTGTTCCAGTCATATTGGTTACGCAGTGGTTGCAACCCATACGACTTGGCGTTTCAAGTGATGCGCATTATTGTGACGAATCTTGCAGAACCCAATCCACATAAGTCAAAATGGTTAACCAATCTAAACTGAGCGATGTTAAGCCTGAAACATTTCATAGCAACGATGCAAAGTTTTCAAGAAGTGAATTTCAACAAATCTCAACTAATCCAAAACCTGAAATTTCACAATCCTGAACAATTTTAATTTTAAAGAATGAAGGCCATTTGCTGCATGACACACATTCATACATTGGGTTGCAATGTTGAGTGACGCAACGTCCAATAGTTGGGTGGGTTAAAAAACAACTGGTTTTGGAGAAAATCTAACGACACTTTGGCGGCATCGGCTGCCAGCTACCGGCTTCCCGGAAAAGTTTATTTTGTTTCAAATCACATATGATCACAAATTCGATCACTATCGACAGATGAAAGTCGCTCTAGAGCCAAGAATTTGTGTTCGATATACTGGGGTAAAATGGGTAACGCTGCGTCGTTGTCACTTCAGTATTTAAGTAGAATAGTTCTGCTTTAGGCCGAATTCCAATGAATCGCTGCTTATTTTAGAGGTTTTATGCACAAGGCCCCGCTTATCACTGCGCGTTTTTCAAGCGCTTCAAACACCAACAAAACAATGGCTGTTGAAGGATAGTAAGGCAAAATGTTTTCGGAAGCCGCTCGAAACTTGCAGTTGCCAACCATGCACGGGCAAATCTGTCGTGCCTTAACACTCAAGTATTTCGTCAATGCAAATGATCCGTCGAAACGAAGATTAATGAACGGTATTTTATTTATCTTCAATGTTTTCAGATCTGCGATGAGTTGCCCATCGGTGGACGCGAGGCAAAATCAAAAAATGAGCAACCTGAATCTCTGTCAAGTAGCATCCAGCTCTGATTGCCGTTCGTGTCCCCTGTACAGTTCTGGCGGAGTTATTTTTAATTTGCTGGGAAAGTGGAAACGAATGCTTCCACCAACGTTCGCCTCGCTAACTCCGGCACAGACTACACGCCGTCCGCAAGGACCTTCTGTGTAAACAATATCATATATGCGGCACTTTTCGTGTGTAATCCAGCCAAAGCATTTTCATCATATGAATGAGAAAACACGCCGTCATTCATTTGTCGAACCTAACCAAGCATAAGTACCATAGGGGGTCAATGTCTAGATTTTGTTATCAATCTTTCCACTGGGCATATTATTTATGCGCACATGCCTCAAGGATTTTACGCTAAAACCCGAGAGACGCGCTAGCCGGAACTTTTCGTTGCTGTTGGCCCACATCGATTTAGACGCCGCCTATGTTGTGGCTCAGGTTTAACCCCAGAATGTTTTGTGACACGCCTTGTAAGGGTTTAATTGAAAGTAAGCTTAAAGACAGCTATAGCAGCAACTGCTTGTCGTTGAAACTGGTTGTCAAACAGTGTGATCTCTTGAAGCTATTTTGGCACAATAAAATCATGGAAACAAACATATCTGGAAGTGCTAAGCGGCTGCCGAGTGGATGCTTTTGTTGAGCGGAACAAAAAATGAACAGTTACAATGGACATAGCAACAAAATGTCTCAAAACTGGAGCTCTATTGGCTATTTAGTTCAACCGCCGCACTTTAGTTGAACGCGTGACCAATGACAGTCGCGAAAGCCCAGAGCATCTGCATCCGCATCTAAATAGAGTAGCATTTATCGCGTCGGCAATGAGCCTATGTGATGTAAGCAAAAGTAGCTGAATGCACTTGGTGGTGCATTACCAGCGAAATGCGGTCGGATTCAGGGGGACAACATCGCGCACATGAATTGTTCAACAGAGTGCGGCTCTTCCAATCCAAATAAAGTTTAATTCGCTTATTATTTTTTAAACCGTGTAACCCCTGCTGAAATGAAGCCCTTGTAAATTATCCTGCTACATGAAGGCCGCAATCTAGCTCCTGCGGACTGCATAGAGGATAGTTGGTTACTGCATGAATCCCATTGGCATTGTTACAATATCCGGGGAAAACCGGTGAAAAATTTTTGTGGATGTTCGGATGTTCGGCCCCCGCACAATTCTTCCACCAATTCCCTTGCGCCTGAGTAGCGTCCAGGCAAACGATGGGTGCAGCGTAAGCCGAGAGAAAAACGTCGACACCGAGAGTGTCATTTTGTCAAAGAGGATGTTTCTCCGGGAGGAAACACCGGCATTGCGTGTCAACAATTATTAAGCTCGATTATGATGAGCGAATTAACACTAGATGAATCAAAAGAGCCACCCACTTTTTTCTATGGTATTTTTCTATGCACTCGAGTCCATGGTTTAAAAAATTCAGCGCGGTTCATATAACGGTTACAAATACGCATCCGCCAAGCCAATGGCTCGTAGTTCTCAGGGTTTTGTCAAATTAACTTCGGTTTATTATGCAATTTTTTCCCGCCCGATTTAAATAAGGCACAGAATTCCTCCGACGGTTTATTTTATTTTGCACCGAAAGTTTGCACCGAAAGTAAAGAAACCAGTACGTTCGTTTAGTTTGCTAGATAGGGGAAGACAAATGGTTAATCCTTCATCATTATCTATAGCCGGGTAAAAAGAACTCAACTTTTCATCACAAGTGTTGGGGCATTTCAGATTTTGAGGCAGATTTAGGATGATATTCTACTACGGTTTACGGGATTGTGGTCAACTGAGTCTCCTGAGATGCAGATAAACCTGTAGTTAGTGGACAAAATCGCAATATGTCTCACATGGTGGGGTGTTGATTCTCTGGCATAGTTCTGAAATATAATGGTGTGGTTACACGACCATCAGCATTGTCAAGGAGTAACCACATCTTCATTTTTGCCAAAGTGCGTAGAAGCTCCCTAAATATTGCATCCAGCAGCACCAAACTAAGGATATCTGATGAACACTCAAAAAAGTCACGCAGATTTATGCACAAAAACTGTTATGCAGGGTATTGCTATTGAATACATTATGGTATGGGTAAGTCGGAATTATCTCTCTATAAATCCCATCTGCGTTCATTGGAACACATTTACCGGTGGTTGTGAGAGACTTCCAGATTCTCGTGGCCAAATTACCTCAGGTTTGTTATGCATAAATTGGTTGAATTAATGAACAATCTGATGGCTCTCCTCTAGAGTGTTCGGGATCCCATCGTGCCCTATGTGTACTCACATGAAAGTGTTAAATCTTGTAATTATCAACCAATTTCAAAACAGTGTTAAGCTAAAAGCGATTTGTTAGCGACCAAACGATTTTAGCTGTTTCATCTCTGAAAAAAATTGAAGATATTGGGGAGAAATGTAACAACATCAGTTACGCGCGCAAAACATGTGCAATAATCACAAATATGGGTTTGAATTGAAATGCCATAATTGGATGCGCATGAATTATCTGTAACTCTAGATTTGATGGATTGCTTCTCAAAAACTCCACAGATTTTCTGGGATGTGCAAACTGAACAAATGAGTAAAGTTTCTGGGAAAACATGTTATATTCTGCAGTTAAACATGTCCCAAAAAAACACAGTCATATCTACCGAACATATGCGCTGAAACAAAATTGAAAGGATAAATTGTGGCCATTTTCACTGAAAATGCGGCCGGCGGGAACTCACCTAAGCAACTCTGGTCGTTGTCACCACAACGGGCTGCATTTAGAATTAATCAAACATTAGCAAGCAAGCTCAAAGATGTTTTTTATCAAATACGATACAGTTTTTTCTGAAATCGACCCCTCAGGTTACTCAAGCAGCTCTGGACGTATATGCTACCAATGATCGTACAGGATTTATTGCTAGTCATGTGGTACTCCTCATTTCCGCAGTAGCCAACCTAACGAAACTCACCAATGCAGCGGTCAAGAGCCAGTTTCCAGCATTTTTCTGCATACAACAGGCCGAAACATACAGTATAGTTCTTACAAACCAAAACCTAGATAAACAATCAAGAAGAATTATTGTTTCTACACGTTGGAATTTCCAGGTAGTAACTGGTGTTAAATCCGCCTGACTCTCCACGTAATACGTTGCCGCGCGTAAAGACCAGAGTTCATCAATTTACATAAAATACTTATAAAAGTATCTCTCAGCCAGCCACACTTGTTAAGAGCTTTTTATTTTCAGATGTAGGAAATAACTAAACGCCGGGATGCTAGGTGGATAGAACCTATTGCAAAATTCAAGATTCCCCGCGAGAACCTACTTCGTTCATCTGCATTGCGTGGGTTCCTTGCTGAAGAAATTGCGAAGAGCAAATGATTAAATGCGTTTCCAGCTAATGGACAGCCGAATAGTCATAGAAAGTATTCACCTTAGACTCTTTGATAGCTCTGTTGATCTTAGTTCATTGATGGCGTTTTTTCAGTTTGAATGCGCATAACAAAACAAACGCCCGATGCCGTCAGAAAATACGCCTACTTAAATGGGAGAGGCATACCGTCAATTTTGAAAATTCTGAGTTGTCTTCTCCGTAAGAAAATGCAAATTGAATTTTCTCCCAAGTAATCACATAAGATTCAAGGCTTTTACGCACCTATGCAACGACCCCTTTCTTCACTGTTGCATTTATCTAAAAATGTGAAATATCACATGGCCAAGTAATCCATAAGATTCAAGACTTTTACGCACCTATGCAACGACCCCTTTCTTCACTGTTGCATTTATCTAAAAATGTGAAATATCACATGGCTTAGAACAAGTTTTTGGCGTTTATAGAAATGTGCAGTTGTTTTGAATGCACTTAATGATCACGCACACGACTCTGTATAAATCAGGGCTCTACTGTAATCCTTGTGTGTTTTTCGCTGATTGCAAACGAATAGTTCATTTACATTTGTTGGGTTAATTACCGAAAATTGCAACGACGTCAACACAAGTCCAACCTGATGGGCATCAAACAGATGACCATAGAATATGTACCATTGACATCAGCAAAAATTACAGCAACTGAGGACACCATCTTACCCCGACACACATCTATTTGGCCAATTTCCAAAACTGTAAACCGAAAGCAATTCAGCAATTGTTTGTGTGAATAGACAAGCGTGCCCTTAATTGTAACATGTATGTTGACTAAAACTTTTCCCGTAAATTTCAACCCTAAGTGCAATCCCGAATTTCTAAATTTAGCTCCCTATTTTGGTTTTCGAAAACATTTCCCAAAGAAATTGCGTCGCTTTGTGAGGGTAGATGCGTACCATCCATTCGGTTATACACATTGACGAACGTTTGTTCCAAACTTTGACCATCTCCAGCATTCTGTTGATCTTATTAGCAAATATTTCGTGTGTTCTGGGTTTACTGATGTAGTTGAGTCATACTTGCCACCTTTCTAAATCGCGAAATTAGCATAAACGGTACCTCATATGCTGGTCGTTGGTGACCGTTTGTAACCACTTGCTAAGTGAATGGTTGGTAGATTGGAACCAGTTGACCAGAACGCATGTAGCGAGGCTTATATATTTGCCTATTTTTTATTAAGAAAATTATATCAAGCAACTATTTTCCGATATATAGATTGCTAAAACTCACCAGTTGTCACATGCCGATCTTCCCCGCAGGCCTCTGTTTAACAAAATCCCAGATTTGCGCATCAGTGTTGAGGAGTAAAAGAAACGAATTTGCGTGATTGTTACATATTCAAGTACGGCAATGAGGGCCGAACGCGCAGTGGACTGATCTCTTACAAACTGCATAACTAATGCGACAGCTTAAAGAGCAAGAGAGTTGAATGAACTTGAGCTCAATAGGGATTTGTCCGCCAGAAAATTGGTCATATGTTCTCACTTCAGAATAGTGGATGCCTTCACGTACAATAAAATTCATACGTCTTGGCTCACAAAGGCGCATACAGCGACCTTTACCAGAACTTTACAGATTTAACTAATGGCATTTACCGGTAACAATATCCACTGTAACTCTAAAGGCGCTTCACAAATCAGTTTACGGTAATCCAACGATGGTGGTTTTGTGAAATATAGCTATAAGGGTCACTATGGCTTTGATGGATAATAGTTCAGAAAAGGTCCATCTTTTGCAACAAGCAGTGATTTCCGGGTGCAGCTATTTATACAAGCGTGCTTTAGGCTTCGACTGAAAACGTTCACTTGGACTCGCGTTTATTTTCGCGCTTTAGTTACCTGGGGAATTAAAGAATCCCTGTATGACCCAAGATCATATGCTCGATACCCATCAACAATCAACAACTTGCTTCTAGGCTTCAGCGATTTCAATTCATCAGTATGGACGTACTAAAAACAATTATTCCATTGTGACACGTGAAGACAAATGGAAGTTAAATAACCCATGGTTATCGGAAGTTCCATCTTTCTACTTTTGGTAAAACAGTCATAAATGTGATTGGCGACGCGTGAGGTATTTGATATAGGAAGCATTCCAGCACGTGGACTCAAATGACGTATGACTTGCAGTCATATTTTTACTGAAAGTGTGGCATTCTTGTTCAGCCGGAGTTCACAGGGCGTGTTGAGTTACAAAAATGAGCTATACACGTGGAATGATTGGTACTACTTACGCATACAGGCTTCATATGGCGGCATACTCCTTGTCATCACGCTTTCCACTAAACGAAAACACATATAAGTAGCGTCGAAATATGCACACATTTTGTTCTGCCAACGGGTTAATGACTTACGAAAGGCCATTGCAATAAGCATAACGCAAATCGTCATGGTTACTCTTGCTAGCAAATCTGAAAAAACTACGTAACTGTCGTTTTTATTCTCTCCATTTTATGGTGTTTTGGATGACCCTGAAGTCTGAAAATTTTGATCGCATCTGGTTGGCTGCATACAACTTGTATACTACGGTTAAAGTGTATCAAAATAAACCTACGGCAAACGGTTATTCATACATTACCACATTTTATTGAGACCGGTTTCTTTAGCTTCCCGCTTACAGTTATTCTCCGGATTTTTATCTCTTATAAAAATCTTAAATTCCTGCAAAATGCTGCTAAATAAGCGAGTCCAAAAATAGGGTAACAATTAAGCCAACCTCGGTGATGTTTCGTCAAATGGGCATAACCATCAAGGCGAAGGAAGCCGCTCGGGAAATGTTCCGCCCAATATGGGAATCAGTGATTCATTCTGGCCCCAATAAAATTTATTCCACCGTATTTACGTTAACCTTCGATGACTCCAACGCTTGTTGCGGAAATATATAACGGTTAAACACGCTTAAATGTCTGGCATTTTCGCATCCAGGGTGTATTCCGTATGCGAAATCGTGTGTCCCTTTCCTTTACAGTATTTGCAGAATTGAACTGAATATTGCCGGCGAAGATAAACAGTAAATAACACAGTTCTATTCGCATGAACTTGGTGTATTTTGGAAAACGAAAAATTAGGTGTACTCTACTAAATGAAATTATTTATTCACGCATCAGAGGTGGGTTTTCCATTTTGTTATTTAACCGGACAAATGTAAATTTAACGTTGTATTTGAAGCGACATTTGGCATGTCGCAATCCTGCAAAATTCCGTGGTCTGTTGACAACAAGACGGATTTCCGTTTCTGCATATTTAATTGGGAACAAAGGGCAAATGATGGTATCTCACAATTGAGATGATGAACATTAGAGCTTTCCTGCTTTGCTAGGTGAAACATTGGTCAGTCGTTTGAGCCTCTGCTTTAATAATTCATTTAAAGCAGGGCACATTTAAGTTATTTGTTTCTGAAACTTAATTGATTGTAGCTTACTTCCAACAAAAGATATTTTTTTCGCACGCTGAAGTCTTATTTTCGGTTCCGGGTGTCAACTGTCTGGAGTGGCGGCAACTTGCATTCTTCATGTTTTGTGCAAAATTGCATATAGCTATGTTAATTAGTAACGCTGTGTTAATAATTTCATGACTTTAACAGAAATATTCGCAATCCACTGCTTACTGTGAAAAATGATAACAAGTCTGCCACTAACGAAAAAGTGATTTTTTCGGGAAATTGTTATAAATGCGTTATTATTAAGCCGGATATTACAACCATTTGCTCAAAGTGTGAATTCTCGGAAGAAAGTACTTATGCTTTTGGCCACTCAGCGATTTTGCGCTTGATTATCTATTGATCTGTGTGAACAAAGCATGTCAGTCATATTTCGTTAATTCCGGGCATGCGCACTCCGCATTTTGAAGATAATGCAACTTACCGCGTAACGAGGTTTTGTTTGCTTCCCAATGACCTGGAGAAACATTGGATCTTCGTAGTGTCTCACACTAAATTGTCAACGTTTGGAGGTCTGACAAAAGAAAATACCTCACCCGCATAAAGAAGGAGCAACTGAGCGGTAGCTCACCTTTTCTAAAAAAGTGCCCATAAATTCTCAAGTTCTACTAATCTAATAGTTGTTGAACTGGGCCCTTCATTATTGTACTAAACGCAAACTAACCATGGACGACCTGAAAATTCCAAGTCTTTTAAAGGTGGTAAGTAATTATCACGTCTATTTGATCAAGCTATCCGCCACCACTGTACATTCAGCAATGATGAAATTGTCACCCATTTTGGTCAAGTTAAATTTTGTTAGGAATGCTCTACTGGGATGTTCATTCTTGGACGCAAAATAGGTTTCAAGAATACTAAACGGTCGTCCTATCATTGGAGTGCGCTATAAATGTCTCTACGTTTCAAACATTGTACAACACACTATTCATAATGATTTTTAGTTAAAGCGCGCCGAGGATACACTCGTCAACGCAGTCAACTTTCGTGCGTTTCTTAGGGTATGTTGTGCAAACTTTGATGCGATCGGCTACGGTAGCCGCACCACAAACACGTCACATCATCAACCACACTTGCAATTTATCTTAGTAGGTTTTGTTTATACCGCATTCGAATTCTGGTTTGATGCTATCTTTATATTCTGAATGCAGTCGGCCAAATGATTGCGAGGGGGGATAGAGCATAACGCAACTAATAGCGCTTATTTAAAGCACATCCACGTTTCCAGATCAGCGAGGTGCTGAGTGGCGATCAGAGTGAGGCATGGGAGTTTGCACGCTGCGCAACATTGCACATTTGAAAATGCGTCGCATCTAATGAAACCACACAGAAATCATGATTATTTTAGGAATACCCTTCTAATTGGAATAGTTTTGCTTTGCGATTTCCAATGAAAATCCAGGATTAAAAGAACTTTTAATATCACGCATAATTTTGAGTGCTCGCAGAGTATGCCAACTACAACGACGTTGCGCTCACATACAACTGCGTTCTTATAACACCGGCCGGTGCCTGCAAATCCGAGCATACACGTGACAAATGGACAGGTTTTCCGATTTTTTTGTGAAATCGCATTCTCCTAATTAGAATATTCTTTCATCAATGTTTTTTATGAATACACCNTCGGCGGAAATAGAAAGCCCGGTATGTATAGTGTATGCGGCACGACCGTTCTTAGCGCTGTGAAACAGGCAGGTTGCAAGCTTCGTGCCAAATATTTTGATGAAAATGGAAATGAAAGTAGCCGCAAAACTCATGCATTGTGCATTTCGCAGCGACGAATACGGGACCGCTGGTATGATCATTATTTGCTATTGTCTTTGAGCAGATTTGATAAGTTGCTGGACGGGGAGGCTTTTGGATTTATGGTGCCAAATCTTTCCAGCATAGGTATTCGGATACTCTGAAAATGTGTCCAAATACTGAGCGCCCGAATAAGCACTCGTCTAGTTACTTACATTAGAATTGATAGTTCCATCAACTAGATAAAGATCTAGCATAATAACAGGAGAAAAATTCTCCTCCCACAGTATGCCAATTACAACGACGTTGCGCTCACATAAAACTGTGTTCTTATAACACCGGCTGGTGCCTGCAAACACGAGCAAGCACATGATAAATGGACAGGTTTTCCAATTTTGTCGTGCAATCTCATTCTCATAATTAGAATATTCTTTCAACAATGTTTTACATGAATACACTACCGGAGGCTTTCTTATTCAGTGAACCTGCTAAAAATACGCTGGCTTTCTGGTCGGTTAATATTGAACTAGGCACATCATTCCAATATAGCAAAATCTCACAAATGTGACATGTTAGAGGGGTGTCAAGATATCAGTATTAAACATGTGATGTTTACCTCAACTGCCAACAATGTATGTTACATGTAGCGCACCGAGAAATGTTCAGCGGCATGAGCCTTTCAAGCTAGGTATAATTTGAAAACACTCGAGGTTATTCATTGGGTTCCAAATGTCTCGAAGCGTATGATTGTAAATTCACTTTGTCAATCGACGCGCATGTGTGTGAGGAAGCACGTGTTCTCATTTTGAAAATCTGCTTCAAACCACACGTCAACCAATGTGGTATCACCAGACGCCCTTGATGGCGCACACATGGCCTTTTGTTAAACGTCCTTTGTTCGCATAATAATGACAAATTTCATGTATTGATGGCAAAATAGCTATTGGGCGGCGCGAATTTTTGCACTCACTATGTTGTTGAAGGAGGCTGATCGACTTTACAAGCAACACATCTGACGCTGCGCCAAACTGTGAAGCTTGTGCCGTTCGAATGAAAGCAGGTAGGGCGCTACGGCGAGAATCTAATCCGAATACATATAACTGTCTACGTCAAACACATATACTAGGGAGGAATGCCCGGAAGCCACAGCTCGTTTGCTGTCAGCTGACGGGAGCACGTAGCTTATGCAGCCTATGTGAAACTTTGCGGCGTATTTGCATTACAGTTTCCGGCTTCAGGCTGTCAAAGCTCCGAAGGCACGTTATCTCTACGTCGACACAGAAATAGCAAAATATATTTGGACTATCCTAGGGGGTTTCTGCTGCCTGAAGGATATGAACCATTTCTGATTCAGTTAGGCACCACAAATACCGACTTATTTCCTGGGCGCTAGGTGAAGCAACTATGTTGATGCATAATGAAGGCGCAAGTTCATAAAACCACCCTCAGAAACGCGGCCTTTACCTACGAAGACGTGATTCAATGCAGCCTATCCAGTAACTTTTTTTCGTTGGATAAAACAAAATCAAGGCTACGCAAACATCATCAGCTCAATGTTGTTTGTGGGGTAAAAATGTGTATTTGAAGACTTCCTTACTACTAACCAGATAAACATTCCGCTTAGAAGCCATTTCTTAACACAAGAGTTCCTTCAGTCTGTTGTAGTGTACACCATACTTTTATTGTGCGAAAATGTTCGAGAATGTAGACATTCTCACGCATTTTCTTTATCATTAGAGGTTGGCATTTACTGTCACAAAAATGTAAAAGAAAACTGCCAAGCCGTTTCACATGCTCCGTGTTAAACATCACATCCCATAACCCGCGGGTCGCTAACTCAAGATGGCCACGTACTACCTACTTAACCCATCAGTAGTATATGTGTATACATGTAGAATGATGATCACTTTGTACTTCTGACGCGAACGATGGACACTCTCTCCACAGACTTCATCAACACTCACCTGAGTTCGTACGGTTGTCATTGACCCAACGGGAGATGCTTCCTCTCGTCATTACGGAATATACATTTCCGCTCCTTGTCAACGGAAATGATCATTTCGTGGCTGGATTAACTAGTTGAAACCTTTACACACCATCGCACATCCCATTGCATCTTTTCAGATACCGCGCTATTAGGCTGTCCGCCGAAGTATGTTGCTTCAGTTGATGCACCGTGTGTATTATCTCGTGAAGTTTGGCAGTCAACTTCCGCCTCACGATGCAAGAAATCACTGGCAGAACAAAACCAGACCACGCGACGTTCAAGGAAATCATGCAAAATACGCCAGCAATCAGTCCATCAAAGTGTCTCTGGAACGGTCTACGCTAACATTCGCTTTTAAATCTCTCAGTAGGCTTTTAATTGAAGAAGGCGACCGACACCTTATGAAATGCAGTTACCTGCCACCGAATGTGCCCCATCTTCCTCGAAACAAGATCGATGACGAGGCTATTGGCGAAAATCATGATAGTTTGAGCCCCCTATTCATCCTTTTGTATTGACGGCCATTCAGTTAGGTGATGTCGCCTCCCTGATAAATTCTGGATCGTAAATACTGTTGCATCCGGATTGCACAAATTTGACATGACAGGATGTGATTTGAATGTCCTGAATACTCAGTGGTTCTTGTGAGTCCACGGGACTTCAACTTTTCCCAGTGCTTCACGACTATGGCAGCCATTTAAAACAAGATGCACAGAAATCACATGAGTGTAGACTCGGTGTGAATGCGTTACACGGCGTAACCTATGACTGCCGGACAATTGGAAGCTTTTTTGCATATAGCACACTGATTCAGACAGATGGGAAAACCAGTGTTCTTCCATGAGCTCATAAGTGCATGGTTCTTATTATTCGGGCGAGGCGTAGATGTTGCGCCTATATAACTCCTGTTTTCTCTCTCCGGAGGGAAAATAATCATTGGCACCTGAGGTGAAACGCCAAGTTTTGCCACATGTATATAGGGAGCTTTATATTTTACCGTATTTGTTAACACTGGCAGCCAAATCGAAAATTTTATCCCCTAATTAAGATCGAAAAAGGCCGCCATAAAAACCCCTGACTATGTAGCGCGTTCCTGTGTTTCGTTTGCATTTCTCTGAATAGTACGTAAGGTAAACTCATTGGCAACTCAGCACGTAACATGATAACTGATGAGGCCATCCGCGTGCCCGGCGATGCGTGCAGACTTAATGCCAGTGTACCTTTGTCTCTGGTGTAATCGAAACGACTGGTAACCAGGGTCATCAAAATAATTTTCAGATTTCAAACCCACAATGGTTTCACCGACGGCTGTTTTGACCCACAAACTAAGCAGGAGGAGCCTGCTACTGCGTCGCCCAACCAGAAGTACTGGATTATTGTTTGCTATCCTCAGCGAAACATTTTCGTTCAAAACGTTGAATATCCCTAACTTTTTCATATCCCATAAAAATGCGCTAGATCATTTTAGCTTTCGCATTCGTACGACCTCAATTGTTCGGAAGAAAGAAGTTATGCACTCTTGTCCCTGAGTTCTTCTCTGGCACCAGGAACTTGAGTGGGAAAAGCCTTCAGACAAGAGTTTCCTTGTTCGTTTGTGTTGTGCGCCAGTCAAGTTATTAAGTTTTTGGGTACCCGTCTATCGAGTTACATCACAATATTGTTCTTAATCGTGTTCGCTCCTGAGATTTAAGGAAAATATTTTATAATGCCGAAAGTGCGATGTACATAGCTAATCGTCCCCCTTATTTAGATGTGGTGGTGGGCCCAACAGAGCACAAAACTCCAGCATAACGATTGCCGAATGCCAAGTAAGAATTTAGTGAGTAACCCCGATGCTTACATAGTGAAAGATTGCTTGTCCCCGAGGTCAAGTATTTAGCGTCTATATTTCAGATGATATTAGGACACCGAAATTTCACTCAACAGTCCTCTACCTTCGGAATCTCTCGGATATCAATCGTGCTCATATAGCCGCTAGTGCTGAATTGGTTAAGTCATTGGTTTATGACGTTTTGTATCCCAAAAAGACGAAAGACAGTTGTGAATTCTATCACTATTTGTCAGCGTTCCAATCATCCGGCCTGGTCAGTCTTTACGTCAGTCTTACGTTTGTCACTATTTGGGACGCAAAGTTTGCTCGGATATTTCAAACTAATTGTATATATATTTTTTTTCATTTTTGGCCGTCACCGTGAGCAACTACCGTTTCTACCCTCGTATGTGTGCATCGAGAAACAAAGCATGTGGTGGACGCACCACAAAATTATCTGATTGATTTGACAGATTGGTACTGTATTCAACCCAAAAGCCACATTAACTTATAGGTTCACAGATGATGATAGCAATAATATACTTTGGAATGTACATACACTAAAAGCAGGTTGTATTATGGTTGACAGTGGGGAGACGCAACAGGTACAAAGCAAATTCAAAGCGAAATGTGAAGCAACTCAAATGGGCATCTTTGCGTTCGCGAAGATCCTTTGGTGAACGTCCGGACGGCGGAACGTGTTTCATTTGCAGACATAGTTGCTACAAGTGTTCGTCTCTTGACTGTGGGCTTGTGGAGTTTGGATGGCTCCTTGCTCCGTGCGTGTGCGAGTCCGTGTCGACTGTTGTGTGTAAACGTTTTGTCATGTTTTGTCCTTATATACCTCTAGTGTTCCGTCAACAACGTGAAATCACGCTGACGGGCAATGCATGCCGTCGGCGTAGCCCAGTGCTATACCTCGCAGATTTCGGAAGGCCCCCACCTAAACTGCTGCACAGACGCCTTGATAGCGCCGCCTGTTACGTTCGTGAAAATTGGGTGGGCATTGGCTTTATTAGTGCGTATGAGATATATGCGTTGACCTTAATTTGCAGACTTGTTTAAAACATACGCTCGCTAGCAACATACACTAGAGTTAAAAAGCTGTTAGCGATAGCGTATCCCTCCAACTGGAACATGTTTGTTGAACAATGTACTCTCTCATTGTGACACAGAATCCGTCGAAGTCTGTTGATAAGACAACGAGGGAAATCCGCGTTCCGATTATTGGAAACGTGCCTGTGGAAACCGTTTGAGGCCTATTTTGCACGCACCCGCTGCTACCCATTGTGCATCAAGCAAGCGCAATAAAAGTCTTGGGCATCTAATAGCGAGCTACTTATAGTTCTTTGCTGATTTAAGGATACTTAGTTGCAATAACTTGAGCATTTTGGAAATGTGGCCATGGGTCGGTGGATATGACAAGCCATAGTGTAATCGGCATTAATGCCGTGAACTGATTTTCTAAACAAATATTCAGTATGTACATATATGACAAATAATTATCTGTCTCAATGTAACCTAGAAGATTTTTATCCTTGCGTATTATTACGTTGAGCCGTAGTGCACATACAATTGGTTGTGTCTGACAGCGCATGGTGTAGGCACTGTGGATTGATGTCATATTGCCTATTCGGGGATTATTTTTCTCAACCGACAAAATCAAAAATGTTATGGGGATACAGTCTGTAAAAAGGGCAAATATTTTGAACCCGACAGGTTTTATAAAGAATCCAAATAAGCGTAGGTTTTGGGCAAGCATGATAAATATGATAAACAGCTTTCATTAGAATCTTACTTTCACGGTTTGTTCATGTGGTGAACGCATGACCAAAATGATTGGAAAATTTCGTCTGGTCTTTTGGACAGTTCACCTCATATTTAACCCATATTTTTAAACATATATAAATTTATATCTATAAGTAATACTTATATTTAATTATTGTATATTTATATTTATTAATTTTATATTTATATATGGTTATATGTAAAACACTTAGCTTAACCAAGACCCCGTATATGAAAGGTAATTGTCTGTAACATTTGGGATGATTTGTTTCGGAAACACTTCGCGTTACCCATAACAGCTCACTGAAATCTTCAAACACCTAGTCAGAGATATCTGTTTTCAACGCCGCTGGTTCACTGTGGTATTAGTTTAATGGTTTTAAGTGGGCCACGATACCGTCAGGGCGCCCCCATCTAAACAGGAGGACGTTAAGTGTCGCCAAAAGAAGACTTTGGCGCAATCACAAGGCGGAGTTGGCTGCCTGAAAATGCGAATTCATTACCAGTTTTATGGAACAAGACGCCACATACTCCAAACTTCAACATCAGTTGGCAAGAGAATGTGTTTCCATACATGTAACTATTGAACAACCTATTACTGGA